>NW_009647680.1:9993425-10019213 GCF_000708025.1 Charadrius vociferus
CGCTCTTCCCTATGCAGCCCAGGATTCCATTGGCCTTTTTGGCGACAAGGGCACATTGCTGGCTCATGGACAATTTACTATCTACCAGATCCCCAGATCCTTCTCCTCAGAACTACTTCCCAGCAGGTCCACCCCTAACCTATACTGGTGCTTAGCGTTCTTCCTCCCCAGGTGCAGGACCTTGCACTTGCTTTTGTTGAACCTCATTAGGTTCTTCTCTGCCCAGGATCTTGGTGTAATTTCCTTTGCCTTCAGAGCAAAGGCAGAAATTTTCCAGCTGAACTAAGTTCTGACCTTACCCCCAAGCCAGCCCAAACAGGGTTTTATCAAGAAGCCCTGGAGTGGTCTCACCATCTTTCACCCCAAGCCTCCACTCCCCCAACTCCTCCAGGTCTAGGCCACTTTCCCCATTTGCACGTGGGTCAGTGTTAAACATTACATCATGTCTACGGATGCCATTGTCACTAGGCTCTGAAATAACACTGCTTGCACATACCGGTCCAGCAAGTACTTGAGATACTCGGAGCAGTCCTGCTGAGCGCCGGGGGTGAACCAGGGCGGCCAGGAGGCAGAGAGAAAACTCTCAGGTGAGATGGCAGGTCGCTGGCAGCAACACAGAAGAAAGAGAAGCGCATTTAATCCTCAGGATTTAGTTCTCACTTCACATAGGGGGATGGAGAGGGGAGAGAAGGGTCTTTCTGGCTGCTTCGCTGGGAGCAGGGTACACCTGTGTGCCTGATGAGGTCCCCGTTTTTTCCCCTACAACGGCTAATACCAGTGCAAGGGAAGACTTTCTTGTTTTGCTGAAAGCCAGGACTGTAAGGATTAATTTCAACCACTATTTTACATATACTGCTATAAAATATCTATGTGTTTATTTCTTCCTTTAATTTTAAAATGGTTTATTGGCCTGACCCAGAGACTTCTACTTAATTCAGTCTGAATTTAATTTGATGGTCCATTTAATTTGATCAGGATCGCTCTCATCAAATCCTTTCTTAAAAAAAAAAAAACAAAAGAAAATATCCACTAAACATTCTGATCACTGCAGGCAGGTAATCTGCATTACTGGATAATGTAATCACTGCCGTTAGGAAGCTGTTGTCTCATTAACATGGAAAAAGACTCATCTTTGGCAAAAAAGTGACTTTAAGTACAGCCCAAAGAAGAAAAATAACTAGAAGGATATTAGAAAATGAGCAGAAAACTATTAACCATAAACTACACAACAAGCTTCTGTATTTGCTCATCAGAGATCACAGACACCCAAACCTGACATCAAAAACTAGGTTTCTCTGTGATCAAATATTAAATTTAACAGGTTGTCTATATTTTTCCCCCCAAAGCAATCTATAACGGCATAATAACAGAACTCAACAAGCCACCTCTATCAATCAAGGCTTGGAAAATGGAGAAGACCAGATGACTGGTTTCACAGCCAGGCAAAATACACTGGATTTTCAAAATCATATCCTTCTAGGGACAGAAAGACATATTTTCAAGAGAGGAGCTAGGTATGACCTATTTGTATCTCTAGGAGTTACTCAAGTTAAATTTCAGGTTTGTCAAAAAAGTGTTCATAATTAATTTAAGGTTGTTTGGGGTTTTGGGTTTGTTGGTTTTTTTTTACTTTCCCTCAAATACAGAGGATTTGGAATCTAAAGAGGGGCTTTTGTGTTTGGTTTTTGGTTTTTTGTTTTTTAACAAAACCGCTTTTAAGGCAATTGTCATCAATTCTCTGTGCTTTGCTGTGAACCAAGGGGAAAAGCGAGCTGCTCCACTCTTCTTCCTTGCCGCAAAGCAAGAAACAAAAACCTCTGCTTTATACCAACAGGCTTTTCAGCTGGCCACATATGTAAACTATTACCACATGGATTTCATTGTCAAAACTATTAGTTATTACATCAGTCCAACCCAGCAAGGCCACAGGCTGAAGACAGGCAGCCTGGTGTGAACACAGTTCGCTTTCATGGGGGATAGGAGCTTGCCTCCTCCACCCCCAAAATTAGCCTCTCTCATATAAACAAAATTCATCCCGTTATAAAAACCCACCAAGATCCACAGCTCCTTATCAGCAGCAGAAAGCAACTTGGAGACGAGCCTTTCCGCAGCCGACAGTCCAAACAAAT
Source organism: Charadrius vociferus (assembly GCF_000708025.1). Classification (NCBI taxonomy): domain Eukaryota; kingdom Metazoa; phylum Chordata; class Aves; order Charadriiformes; family Charadriidae; genus Charadrius; species Charadrius vociferus. The sequence continues at coordinate 9,995,555 of NW_009647680.1, forward strand.
AACTAGAACATGAAATAATTACCTGACTGTGCTCCAAAAACGCAAAGAGCCACTGGAGCTTTGTCATCAGGGGCTGGGAGTTGCCCTCAGTTAAATTCAACACCGAATGCCGAAAGCTGCAAAAGAAAAGCAGAGATGCAAATCGTAAGATAGAAAATCAGTGCAGGACGCTCAATGCCGGTGCAATGAGCATCCCCCGGAGCAGTCTTGAGTGGGAGCAAGGGAGCGAAACTCACTCCGAAGCCATGAAAAGAGATTGTATGATGCTGTTCATGTAGCAGGTGTTTCCCAAGTTAATTAACCCGATCTTTCCCGTCTCCGATTTGGATGCCAGGCGTGGGTAGAAGCAGGCCAGCTCATTCTTCTGGGAGGTCCAAGCATTTTGTCCCAAGAGATGTTTAATCCGGTCTTCATTTGGAATAGGAAGAGCCTTGAGAGAGAGATCTGTGTTATGAATCATTATCTCTCCAAGTGAAGAATTACTAATGGGCAACTGCAAAACTCCTCTACTGGAGGTTTTCATGTAACTCATTACCCCTGCTCTTTGCATGAAGATGCATCCATGCAAGGAAGTGTTCAGCTGCTAGGGTTAGTCCTTTAGAGGCATTCAGGATTAAAGTTATAGCTAAAACTCATAGGCATGATCAGGACTTCTGCAGGCCCACCATAAGAGAAGTATCTTCCCTCAACTTGCCTACGTGGGGCTCAAACTCAGAATTTTAAACCCTTTCTTCTCCCTTAATTTGAGGTGTTGAGGTTAGAACATCCCTACCAGAAGGGCAGTCCCTCTGCACTAGGTTGCAAACTAAGATGCCGTTTCCATATGAAAAACAGAAAAATGGCCAAGCCATGTGCTTCTTACTTTAACCGCTTCTAGGACTGGTTCATAGAGGTCTGGAAATCCTGAGAAGCGGAAGAACATGCAGTGGATGAGCTCAGCTAGCTGCTCCAGGGAACTAGCGGCAGAGTTGGAGTCTTCCTTCTTCAGAGAGGCCACCAGCCTGGGAATGTGAGGGAGCAGCTGGGAAAGGAAAATTCACTACATTACAAAATGGCTCCAAATTACTCACAGAGCTTTAACACACATACAAGAGAATGAAGTTCACCCCCAGGCAGAAAGGACAGTCAATAGGAGTTGACTTCAATCCCTTTCTGGACTTCACCCTTCATCCTATGAACTCAACAACAACTCTTCTGTTGAATTTAGTAGTGCAAATGCTGTAGACCTTAGAGGGTTTCATGCATCACGTTTGAGCTGCTGCTTTGCTGTGCTGAGATTTCCATTCTTTGTGCAGATCAAACTCTACTAAAACACACACCCACGGTGGAAAGGAGCATTATATGCTGACTGCCAATTGCAGGGATTCAAATCTACAAGATAGATGAATCAGCCTATAAGAAGTGTTGTCTGGTGGGCTATATTTTATTTTATACTGTATAAACTAAGCTGGAATTGGTATGGTCGGATGGGTGGCGACTGGCATGTCAACAGCACATTTGTTATTTTGCTTTCATCTAGGAAATTTTTAAAATGAACAATCAGATGCAAACGCAAATGATACGTTGCTCACGGGCCCCCTCTGCTGACCCCACAGCTGCACAAAGAATTAATAACCTATTCCCAACCCTGCAGATGTGCTAGAGTGACCCTGGGCACTTACGCAACCTTTTTCGTATTTATACTTTATGTGATTTTTACTGCAGAACAATCCTGGAGTAAAGTCTCAGGATCCTCAGTCTGGCCATTTCCCAGTCCTCCCTTCCTCCCTTCATCTTCCTCTCTTCTTTCTCTCTCTCTTTCTTTCTCCTCAAAATGTTGGTGATTTTAGCTATTTCTTTTCCATCAGAAAAGTTTTGCTGGGGAAGAAAATGAAGCCCAGTACCATTCTAAAAATAAATATTTTGCCAAGCTGTGATGGGAAAAATTCTCAAAACCCTTCCAAAAAGCCAGGGAAAACACAAAACAATAGGAAGCAAGACAGGTTTGTGCCCTGTTGTGTTTTTTTTTTTTTTAAACAGGGGAGGAAATTTGTGCTTGCTGGGCTGCAGAAGGAAACTTGAAGCCAAGAGCAACTGACAGCTTTTGGAGTGTTTCAAATTTTGGACGCCCAACTGAAGACAGTCCGTTGGAACGACCCTATTTTTAGAAACCGAAGAGTTTCTCAAGAAATTCAGACTCATTTAAAGTGTCTCCAGCTGAAGAATGAAAAAAACATCAGTTGAAAATGTTGGCTAGCTTTACTTTTTTCCAGTCTTATCTGTTTATTCTGTGAGATTTAGGTGAAAAGCCAAATGTAAGGGCTTCAATGAAAAAAGTATAAAACCAAACATTAATAGGAGTAATTTTCCATTGCTTCTTTCATCAGTTCAATCATTGCAAGCATGCTTATGCCTTCAACTCTGCTTCAACTCGGCAACACCGACAGGAAGCAGAGCTGTGCTTTAGTGTCAACAGCAAAATAGAATATAAAATATCACTGTGGAAAAGAAAAGAGGAGATTCAGATGCTGCTCAAAGTGTTTTTTGCCTTTAACAGTGGAGAATTCATGAGGCAGAAGTGTTCTGATTCAGTCTTCAAGTCTTATGGCGTTCATGCTGTGCAATGCTTGGAAAGATGCCCCATCACTCCAAGAAATGGTAACGGGTGCCACATATTGGTGAGAATTTGAAGTCACATGTAGGATTGGACCCACTGAGTCCACGGGACAGTCAGGCACCTGCTTAGAAAATAGCAAGGGATGTCTAAGAATGTATTCCCTGTCCTCCACTGCCTAAGTCCTCCGAGATGCTCTCAATGCAAAGGTTTCACCTAACGCATCCCAAAGCCACAAAATCTACAACACCTCAGCTGAAAGGGTGGGGGCAAATATGGGGCCGTATCTTCTAAACCTGACCCTGACACTACATCCGAAGCCAGCCTGGCTCAGTGTGACCCTGCTCACCTTCCTGCCCCAGGCCACCCCTCCACCTCCTCCCCTTTCCTCCTCCAGGCAGATGCAATAATGCAGGTTTGTGGTTGACCCAGACTAAGCTGGTCCATACCGACCATCATGATTTTCTGCTAGGTTAGGTTTCACCTGGGCTCCTTTTACAACACAGTTCAGCACACGGCCATAGCAATGCCTCAGCACAAGGCAAAGTGGCTGGGAGAAGTTAGCAGTCTAAGAGCACGAGCAGGGAAGAGGAGAACCTCCTCTTCCACCCGCAAGGCTGGCAAACACCAAGTTAAAACAACTGCAGAGCAACACAGCCACTGCTGAGAGCCTGAGTGTGGCTTGACAGGCCATCCAACATCTCTGCACTAACTGCATCCTCAGCCAGTGGGCTTTGAAGTTGAGAGAGGACCATGGGGATGCACTTGGCCATAGAGATCACTCCTCCAGCTGGTAGAGCACTGCAGATAAAAAGTGGAGCATGCACACGTCGCACACATTTCACATCTGGAAGGACCGAGGCCCAACCAGCTTTATGCTGATTCATCCCCAGTGATAAGCTATCCAGCTGATAAGCCTCAAGAGAAATGGGAGGAACCATCCGAGGAGACAGCAAAGCCTCACTTCTCCTCTGCACCTCGCTCTCTGACATAGGTTGGCTGCTCTGTCTGTGTCAACCAACCCCTTTTAGGCTCAGGACTTGCCTCCGTATCTCACCACCGTCTGGTGGTGCCCAAAAGGCTATTTGGGCTGCAGGAGAGGGTGAGCAGCTACCAGGACAGGCTGCAAGTGGACAGGCAGGGGTGGATTTACATCATTCGGTGAAATCAAGCAGATGAGGGAAATATTCCCCAACATCTCAGCACCTTAGGCTCCCTCCCACCCATGTTGCCCCACGGCATCGTTACAGTCAGGGTGATGCCCTCATCCGAGTGCTGGACACAGACTTACCAAGTGAAATGCCTCGTGGGAGTGCTGGAAGCTCAGCAGCATGTACTGCAAGACAGACAAAGCCCCTTCTCTCACAATGGGGTACAGCAATTTGGAGAAGACCTGGTGGGGGAGATAAAAAGCAAATGAGAAGGCAGGATGGCACCGCGACACTCATGAGAAGGGCCCCGGAGGAAAGAAAGGCACTGGGCATCTATCACGGCTGCTGGTCTGTCCCTACTCCAGTAGAAGTCAAAGCAAACAGCCTACAGCCAGTCCTCCAGAGTCATCTCTTGTCCAGAGCATGGCCTCAGGGCATGGCCAGGCCTGTGCAATGCCTGGCACAGCATATCCATACCTCCTGATGGATGAGGTCATGCAAGCACAGAGCGATGCTGGATTTTCTAAAATGTGCCTTTTCTGGTTTATTGTGACATTTGGAACTTCATCACCAACCTTTCAGGAAAAGAGACAGAAAGAAAAGGCCTTTTTCAAAGGCTGAGTAATGATATTTATCCTACTTTACAGAAAATGGCATAAGTTTGACAATGCACTCTACCCCTTTCAGACAATACTTCTGAGAGTTTCCAAGAACTACATGTTATTTTAAAGGGCTGTGTCCCTTTCTTATGCATTAACAACAAAAGGTAAGATAAAGAAAAGCCAGACATGCTCAATGCATGTGGGGGGTGACAGGGACAAACACATTATTGATAATGTTCCAATACTGACAATTATGGTATCGATAACTTCTGTGGTGACTTCCACTGGAGGCTCAGCCAGGTGTCATCCCCATCTTACAAAGGAGGGAACAGCAGGTGCACAGCATGGAAAATGTTTTTGAGGTGGTGACCAATTTCAGCACTTGGTCACACGGTTTTCACCAAGCAGAAAGTACTCACTGCTGAAACAGGCGATGGCAATAGCAGTGGGGGCTTTATCTACACTAGTAAATGAACTAAGGCCAGGGCACAGGCTTTCAACCTGACCTGTGACTGTGTGGACTGTTAACATGCTTACTGGTACGTATTTTGCCCATGCCAACCACCACTGATCCAAGCACAGTTGAAGGAGAGCGTGTCACATTCCCAAAGGCAGGTTGTACAAGAGCTGTGTAGTTTGTAAAGAAAACTGGTTGGCTTGAAAATCCTTGGTCTGTTTTATTTCATAACCTTTACGACATTGGTACCTTTGCAAACCAAGACCTAAAAAGCTTCAGGTTGTTCTGGAGAACGCCATTCCTGGTTGCAAAAATGGCATCAGCCCACACCCCATACACAGCCACGCAGCGTTCGCAGAGAGTGCAGGGAGCACAATGGTCCCTTCAAAACCCCCCTTCCCTTTTCTGCACATCTCAATTCACACCTCAGCCTCATTCGGTTGAGAGGCAAGAAGATATCTCAAGTGCAAGGAGAAGTCTGTTGTTCACATTCGTGTTTAAAAGAGCCCACTGACCTTTTCAATTTTTGAAAGAGTAACTTCAATCAAGATGCTGAACTTTTTCACTGCAGCCAAACCCTTCAGCAGAGCAATGATCCACTTGTCTATGTTCTTTCCCAGGGGCCATGACACCCAGTCAATCATTCTGAAATGAAATTGAAGTAAATTTATTGCACATATTGTGAAAGCCAAGCTCTGCTCTGGGTTAAACCTCCTCCAAATTCGTGTCCAGTCAGTGGGATGACCAAGCAAGAGATGGGCTCCACAGAAAGCATTTCACATGTTATTCAAAGCACAACAGAGCCTGGAGTTGAATTGCCCCAATGTCATCAGCACACTGTAGCTCATCAGAGTACCTGACCCAAGTCTGCAGAAGAAAGTGGGGATTTCTTCCACTAACTTCAGTCAATTTGAGTTCAAGTTTTTAACATCAATACAGTGTTCTATATACCATAGGTCTGCTCTGTGGAATTTATAATATATCTTCCAGAGGAGGCCCAAGAAGGGCAACCTCTGTTTTTAAAGAATCATCAGGCAGACCTAAAGGGGTAGTGATGGACATCTGTATCTGCGTGAGGTGTTGATTGAGGTCTCTGCATTGTCGCAGTTAGAGAACAAGTGATATTGGTATGACCTCTGCATTGTTACTGGTAAGGAAAAAACACTCAGATTCAGACCTTTAAATTCTCTGTGTGGGAAATATTCATGCCCCAAACACATTTAAAAAAAATAAAAAATACTGGTAACCCTAATAGAAGCCAGATATTCCTGAGTGTCACAGCTAACAAATTTCTTCTATAGCCACTCAATCAAAATGTTGTCATGTTTCTTCAAGTAATAAGTACTTTATAGAAGTCACTCATAAAAAAATAACCTCAGACTGAGTGATGACAGGTTGTTTCTGTTTAAATTTAATGTTAAAAATGAGAAGTAACTAAGGCTTGGGATCTCCAGGGGTCAAACTTTGGTAACCACTTCAGCACCTTTGATTTAAAGGTATCCTAGATCTTCAGTTTCACACCTCAGTCCAGCTATCTTACCCAGTCAGTCCCTTTTGCTTATTAGCCTGTATCTTTCGCAAAATCTATGAAGGGAACATGGATAACTAACCACCACCAGGCAAAGAGCAGGAACAAATGAAGTCTACAAGGAACTGGAAAAAGAAAAGGCTAGCCAGTAAAGAAAGCTTGAAGAGCAGAACATGTTGAGATGTTGAGAAATATCAAAAGTCAAGCCAAGTTGGATAATTAAGGAAATACCAGAAAATCTTCCACAGACATTTGCATCAGAGGAGAACAAGGAAAGCCATGCAATCACTGTATACAGAGGATGTGATGGTGATTAAAGATATGATATGGCCTCTAGATCTGACTTACAAACTAAACACATCCTCTGCCTCTGCTTTCAGCAAGGGGAAGGAATTGATCAGGGTGACAAAGAGGAGGCAGATAAAAGATTTGAAAATGGAAACAAGAGCAATGACAGCTGATATGAAAGCAAAACACGAAGAGCTCATGAACTCCAAGCAAGAGGAGGTGGTGATTTCCATCATGTAAAATTCAGCTCTGGAGAGTTTTAATGACTCTATTAACTTTGGCTTGGTGCTTTATGTGGGAAGAATGGGAAGACAGTTCCTATAATAAAGACAGGCAACGAGGATGACTGGGAAGAAAGGATAGCACGTCACAGGGGGTTACCATAGGTGCCAAAGGCAGGTGTGCCAGGATATATGAATTTCTAGTCAAAGCACAGAAGTAGACCATACCTGACTGGTTATCTGAAAGGACATTACGAGCAGTGTTCTTCGGGATCTAGTGATGTTAGCACAAACATCCTGAACACAGCTGTGAAATTTGTGATGATGCAAAGCTGGGAGGCATCATCAACACAAGAGGAGGATCAAGGTATCATGAGGAAGACCCTGAGGATTTGAGATGTAGAACGGGGAGGAAATGTATTGATTCAAAATGCATGCAAGGCACAAGAAATGGATGCTACGTGAAGGTGACTCGTCTGCTTGAATACAACCAACCAGACACCAGATGACTAAAAGCTCCCAGTGTAACAGTAGCCATGGAAAAGACCAGCACCATGCTGTGGTGCAGAACAAAAGGTGTTTTCTATGGTAAAACAGTGACCTCTCAAGCTGTTGTCTAAGGCCATGATGAACCACACCTGGAACATGTCACACAGACTTCACCATCCATGTCCAAAGCCAACAAACTCAAGCGGGAGCAGGTGTTCAAAAAGCCTGTTAAGGTGGTCAGGGAAATGAAGAACCTTTCCTGCGAGAAAAGCTTAAAATAACCTGGGCTGTTTAGCACAGCCGCTGGAAAGCAGAAACGGGAAGGGGCTGCTCTGCCTGCCTGCATTGAAGGAATAAACACCAGGGAGGGAAAAGAGCTATTTCAGCTATTTTTGTTGGCATAAGAGCAAATGAACTACAAGATGGCCAGAAATATATATAGGCTGGCTATTAGAAGACAGCTTCGAACCATTAAAGAAACCCAATGGTGGGACAGCTCTGAAAGAAGAGCAGTGGGAGCAAAAGCCCTTCCTGCCTTGAGGAACGTAGTCGAACATTCATGAAAGGGGTCTGTAATCTCAATGCTTATAAAGTAGGGAGACAGATCCAGAGAGCCAAAGGTCCCTCTTCACCCTGTCTTCTTTTACACAGGCATAAAATAACCTTGTCTGCTTTAAGCTATTTTTTTACCAGCACTAGTGGCTCAGTTACAGTCCTGCCTGCTGCCTGCCTGCATTGCTGCAGCAGGAAGAAATTACATTTTAAATTCACATTGCACTTTCCACATTGCAAGGTCCACAAACGTTTTGCAAAGCAAGGCCCTAGTTTTACAAAGGAGCTGCTGATTTCGTCTGCTGAACTTTTACAAGAATCATAGAATCATTATGGCTGGAAAAGACCTTTAAGATCATCAAGTCCAACCACTACCTAACTCTACCGGGCCCACTTCTAAACCATGTCCCTGAGCACCATATCTACACAGCTTTTAAAAATATCCAAGGATAGCAATTCAACCACTTCCCTGGGCAGCCTGTTCCAGTCTTTGATAACCCTTTCAGTGTAGAAGTTTTTCCTAATATCTAACCTAAACCTCCCCTGGTGCATCTTGAGTCCATTTCCTCTTGTCCTACCGGTTGTAACGTCTGAGAAGAGACCAACATCCACGTCTCCACAACCTCCTTTCAGGTAGTTGTAGAGAGTGATAAGGTCTGCCCTCCACAGCTCAGATCCTGATTTCCAGAGGTAGCAAATGCCTGCATCGCTGTGTGACGGCAGATGCTTTCTTCAGCTGGACCTGGGCTCTTTGAAACAGATCCACCTCCAGAAGAAAAAAAAACAAATAAAAAAACCCAAATCAGCGAGTACTTCTGAAGCCGTGGATGCATATTAATAGAGTTTATCTGAAAAGAGACAAACTCCAAAAGAAACTCTTTAAAAGGGATTGTGGTGTACATTTACACCAGCAGGTGCCAGGCTTGCTTTTTTTACCACTCTTTGCTCTTTAAACGCTTGATCAGAAGCTCCACCCCACATCCAGTTTAATCGCCTGCTACTAACTCCCAAACCTAGACTTCGGAGGAAGATACTCCTGTATGCGGCCAGTTTGTTGGGGAGCCTAAACTGAAAGATTCTTTCAACGTGTACGTCCATCTTTGATTTTCTAGGCAGGGACCACACACTCACCGAAAGGCCAACAGCCGTGCCGTTTTCTGGGGCACCTGTCTGCCATAAACACGCCGCCAAAACTTCTGCATTTCTCCTAAGTGATCTTAATTACATTTTGCAGGCTCTACTTAATGTTTGGCTAACTCTGAGTAATCATTTACTCACCCTCCTGTGTGACAAAGAATGTTTTAAGGAACAACGCAATTGATTTTGCGACCTCTATATTTGGACACTGGCGCTCTTAGAGGATTTATCGCCTGGAGCTCGCAGCAGCACATTCCCAGGAGGTGAAAAAGATGGTGAATGGGGTTAAGAACTGAACTGATAACTTAATCTTTTGTCTTGGGATGCTCTGGACTCTGGGAAAACCATGACCTGGTGAAGGCAAGACAAAAAGCAGCAAACCCTTCCTGCATACATAAAGTTCCCATCCAGAATAACGTGTGTTTCTGTCATGTAACCTTATTGTGGAGGGAACACAAATCCTGTAATAAGAAGAGGAAAAGAGATGTTTCCAGTGAGATCAAGTCACAGCAGCTCCCTTGGGTTAAATGCTTGTGCTACCGCATGTGAACGTCACCCATTTGAATGGAAACCTCTAAGGCAAGCAGTATAGGTTGAAGATGCTTCTAAGCAAGTCTGGAGCACAGAAGAGCTGTAGGACTTGGACACAAGTGTGCAAGGACGATCTGGTGATGACAAAGAGAGCACTGGATCTGCAAAGACCCGGTCTAGCGTGTCAGGTAGTATTTCACCCACTACTCTTCATCATGCCTTGATGTCTCCATTGTCTCTGCCTTCACAGAGGGCAGGGATAAATGTTGTACAGGACCAAGATCCAGACCAGCAGCACCACATTCATCTGACAAGGTCAAGATGGGATCATTGAAACAGTTGGTCACACCTCCCTCTCCAAGATTTTTAGCTGTGACTGGTGATTTAGGATTATGTCCTTGTGAAGGGAAATGGGGATCAACATGAAATTCTGCAAAGGAGGTTTTTGTGATGAAAAGGCCCTCAACAGCTTCTGGTAAAAAAAAATCAAAGCTTTTCAAGAGATCTTATGTTGGGCAGCCCATAATACTACTTATTTCTAAGAGAAAAAAAAAATCAACCAAATAAGATAATAATCATAAATTAATAATTAAAAAAGTCTTTATTCTAGTTCTCTAGGCCCTCAGGGCTAGAAAGAAGGATCCAGAAATTCCCCTTTTCCCCCCACATTCCTCACTAGACAGCACCAGCCAAACTGGTTGGGATAAAGCCATGCAGAGGAACTAAGTGCAGCTTTGGGACAGGTTTTTCTCCGAACTGAGAATGACGTTCACTACTGCAGCTTCTCCTACCTGCCGATGGCCGTCATCATTTGCACATCAGTGATGCTGTCATCATTGGTTAGGTTTCTTATGACGCCATCCATGAGCTCCAGAGGGACAAATTGGACCACACTGGCCAAGGCGTTGGATGGAGCTTCCTGCTCCTCTGCAAGACATGGATGAGTGCCAGCAATGAAGATGTTAGTCGCCAGGAAAACCAGTCACATGAGGTCATTTCTTGCCTCTAAAAGCCAGATCATTTCTGGCTATGTAAATGGAGTGGATAGTCAGCTGGTGTAAATGAGCAATGTGGAGTCCGCACTTAGCTGTCCTAGGAGGAGAATTCCCCAATTCCCAGTGTAGCACATAACAAGGTTGGGCCATAGCAGATGGGCTGTTGCATAAAGCCATACACAGCTCAAAGGAAGGAAGAGATCACAGGCATAAGAATGTTCTTGGGCCAACCCTGGATCCCAAATTTCCTCTGCGTGCTCTGTTTATACTAAATACTGCAAATAATTGCAATGGGATGCAGCTGGAGGTTTCCCCTCCTGGAGCACCTTCCGAAGGATGAGGCTTTCATACAGAGGGCACTGAAAAACGCATCTTCTCGTGGGCTTAGGAATAACTGGAGCAGGAGCTCACCTGCCGGCAAAGCCCAGCTTTTCATGGCACTGGTACCTCCAAAAATCTTTTGAGACCCTCTGTAACAACCTGAAGACCCCAGAAGTGGGATAAATATTTTCTACCCCACCTTAAGATACAACCACCCTCCAGAGAGATAGTAGGGCTTCCCACCTCTAGGTCAGTGAGAAATAACTCCTTGGCTTTACCCTTAGTTTCTGCTAAGGAACAGGCTGTGGGGTCCCATCAAGTCAGATATAAGAAAGTGACATTTCTAAAAGCTTTCAAGTCCCACCCTAAGCTGCTGCAGGTACGGTGCTTTCCATTAAGCCCAGCTGATGCTGGAAAGTGCTGAACACACAAACTTGTGCTGCAAATATTTCAACCCAGTTAACAACTCCTGTGTACAGACTCTGTATGGTTTCAGGGGTTATTGTTTTCCTAGCCTAAAGCCCTGGGGAACTTTTAGGGACACTTGTTTATTATATTTCAGCGCTGGCTGCATTTCTGGAGTGGATGAGAACCGTGCAAGACATCAAACTAACAAAATTTTACTTCATCAGAGCCAACATTTACATTCTCAGCCTTTTTTTTTAATATATTTTAATTACCTGTTGAAGAAATGATAGTGAATAACTCCTTCAAAGAGGGCAGGATGGCTGAGGTCTGAGTCCTCCAGATCCTCTGCAGCAGACCGCTCACTTTGTTCACCTGCTCCAAAAACTCCATGATGTCCTCTTCTCCCTCAGAGACGCACTGGAACTGCCCGATGCACCGGATCAGCTGCTGACAAAACAAGACCTGATGTTTGCCCGTGGGAATGCACTGGGGATGCTGGGTTAAGAGTTTGCTGATCTTCGCACACTGCTTGGGGCTGGGCCTCTCACAGACTTTCCGGAGCACCTCAATCCTCAATAAGCTGAAGATGCTATTTGCCGAGGGGCTTTCCAAGACAAACTGCAGTCCTAATTGGATATAATCAAGTACGTAATGGCTTCTCTTCCCCAGAGGTCCATAGCCTTCCTGGAGGAGACTCAGCAGGGAGAAGGAAGCGCACATTGAAGAACTCCTCAAATTCCTCTGGGTGGTAGTGGCCATAGACTTCCAAAACCTCTTTCCCAATCTCTCTTTTATACTTGGTGTCCCCCGTGAGATAAAGCTTGGTAGACAGCTCCAGCATGGACCAGCATTGCTCGCTGTCCATGGGCTGCTTCGCTGCCTCAATGACGCGCCTCACAAGCCCTTGCTTCACGTTGTTGGGGTATGAGGACATCACCACGGCTTCCAGTATCTTATCCATCTCTGCTCCCAGCTGCTGAAAGAGAGGAACAGAGCAGCAGATTAGTTCAAGCAGGGTCTGCTGAGCTTTCACACCCAGGTTGGCAAGGGAGGTCAACGAAGAAGAGCTTGAGAGCTGTCTGGGACCACTATGAAGATGGTAATTCTTGTGCCCTTTTCATGGTGGCATTCAGAAAAGTTTCCACTCTGGTGGTCTTTGACTGAAACTAAAGCCCCCAAACTGAATGAATACACAAAAATATAGAACTTGTTCAGACTAATCACACATTTGAGCATTTCTTGTTTCATAAACAACCAACTACAACCTTACACTTGACCCTAGGGATGGATGAGCTCCCTCTCCCGATGGGTTCAGCAACTCAAGACGGTGTCCCATGTTTCACAAAATCCAGTTCCTACTGGACACAGCCTGCCACGGACCCACGGAGGGGCTCAGTGGGGAATTAAAGGAGCCAAGGTCTTCCACTGGTGTCTGCTGGCCCCGGTGTCCTCAAGAGACAAAGATGCTCCCGATGATTGTCTTCACACTCAGGGGTGGAGAGAAAAGCCCTGGTAAGCAGAGGTGGGATTGCAGCCTCTCTGTGCAGTAGCAGAGGGGTACATTTGACATTTATGCGGCACTGCCAGCCACCCCGGCTGAGTGGTGCAGCCTTGGCTGCTCCCCAGGGACCTGCCGCATTTGTATGCAGGACCAAAGCGAGAGGGGAGAGAAACTGCAGAGTCAGGCAAAGTTTCCCATTCTTCACGGCCCAGATTCACCAGCAATAAAGCATTAGAGGAGGAGGAACTGCTTAAAAATACCCTAAGGATTTCCCTGGAAGAGCTCAGAAAATTTATAACCAGGTACTGGATGCACTACCGCACAAGAAACCCCATTACAGAGTGATAAAATTAGACAGACAGGATTTTTTAAAACGTATTACAGAAACTATATAAAAGCTCACCCACAGCAGGTCCCCCCAGTGCAATGCACTGCACAAATACGCTTTTGGAGAACGTCCCTTCCTGCCTACAGCCTGAAATGATCCATGGAGGAGGGAGAAGGAAGGTATGTATCATCTTCATTACCTAAATGAGGGATCAAGGCAGGACAGATCCATCAACACTCATGTGTGTCTGACTAGAAGAATAATCACCACCTTTCTGTTCCTCAGTTCTGTTCCTCAGTCTGTGAAATGAGGACAACGCGCAGCAATTCCTAGTGGGGTTGGTTGGAACTTCCTTTGTTAGCAGTTGGAAAGCATCTGAAGCTTTTCACATGGGTAGTGTTATATTAATGAAAAATATACGCGCAGGTGGCATGTCGGCCAAGTATGGTTTCCACAGATGACATCCAGAAGGGACCTCAGAGGATGCCATCCAAGGACCATCCCATCCCTAGAGTAAGCCTGTACCTGAGCCAGAAAGTACCTTCTGTCCTGGTAGACAGCTGCTTGCTGCTGGAGAAGGAAAACCCATGCCAGACACAAACCTCAAGCTCTGGCTCACAGCTGCTTGCCTGGGAAGCCTTCCCACTCAACCTAACATCACGCTTCCCATCATTGCTTCCCCCACAATCTCACAGGGTGAAAAAAACATGTTATATGCATGGCTACCTCCCCATTTAGCAAAGACAGCAGCCTACGCTGCAATGGCTTTCAAGGCACCACCTTGGCCCTTCTGTCTCCTGCTTGTTGACTCATATGGTCCTCTGCTCATGTGCTGGATGCATTTTTCCCCAACAAGCACCACTGCTCCCTTCCCTGCAACAAGCTATGGCAGGGCTAATGCTCCTCATCATGTTGTTTTCACAGGATAGAAGGCATAAGCAGAACTCTTGAGGGACCAGTCCGCATTAAACCAGTAACAAAGGAGGACAAGGCAAGAGGAGAGAATGAAAGCCCACAGGTAATGTCTTTTCATCTCAAACAGAAAGTATCGCAGTGACAGCAAAGGCTAAAAACCAACCTGCAGAGCAGATGAGGCTTGCAGACAGACCGGAAATCAGGAGGAACAGTTGTCCTAGCTGTAGCTCAGTGGTCACCTTGGCCATACAGAGACTGGCACAGGTCTGCAGTCAAGCTGCCACCCCCTTCACCTCCTCTCTCCAGCTACATAGCCTGAGCCCTGACACCTCGGACATCTGGCAGATAGATAAGGGACCAGCAGGAGACAGAAGGATCACAGAATCAGAATGATCAGTGTTGGAAGGGTACTCTGGAGATCATCTAGTCCAACCCCTTGCCAGAGCAGGGGCACCTCCAGCAGTTGCACAGGACGGCGTCCAGGTGGATTTGGAATGTCTCCAGAGTGGGAGACTCTCTGGGCAGCCTGTGCCAGTGCTCTGCCACCCTCAAAGGAAGAAGTCCCTCCTCAGGTTTAGATGGAACTTCCTATGTTCAAGTTTATGCCCTTTACCTCTTGTCCTATCACTGGGCACCACTGAAAAAATCTACAGTGCTCACTGGTTGTGTTTCACCATTACATGGTTTCTTCCCTGGAGCAATCCATGTTAAGCCTGGCACAGCAGTGTAGAAACACCACACAGGCCAGATGGTCAAAAAATGGCTACAGACCTTTTAGATCTAATCCCATAAATCACCACAGTCCACAGCCCACTGCTGTTTGCGGTGTTGGATGGCCTCGCTGCCCCTCTCAGGGGTGATGGCCACCCACTGCTGTCCCCTGTATGACTGGGCTTTTGGCTACTTCATCGTTGCTGAACTTCACCCAAATTTTCAACATAAAGAGTCTACTTTCACCTGAATTTTGAGACAAACTTGCAGCTCCTGAAAGGGCTTGGTTCCCTCTCAGAGTGATCACAGAAGGGGATGTGAAGATGGGTCACCCCAGTCTTGCTGCCTGGAGCGCAACTAGGTCTCATCTGATGTAGTTCAGAAAGGACGAGGCTGAAAAAAACTCCCTCCATAGTCAATAGACAAACAAGTCCTGATGGAAAGTATCTAAGGACTGTAAAGGCAAACAATTTTCCTCATTAGGAAATGTCCTAATGTTTCATATTGACATTAGGACCTCGAAGATACGCAGGGAGAACCACCTGAGTTGACCTTGTGATGGAGGGTCCATGCTCTCCTCACCAATGAGGGACTTCACAGTACAAGGCTGGGGTTTAGATAACACAGTCCCACCTATAGCTCTCCAACAACCCTGGTGCCAGCAGGAGGGGACAAACAGGCCCACGTTTCTGTTGTGTATCAGGGTACACCAAGCTGCTCCTTGGGTGTGGGCCAGACAAAGTCAGGGTGGACCAGGGAGCTCCTAAGAAAGAGACATTTAGAATATATATTACAATCTTAGAACTATCTTAAAAAAAACATTCAAGTTGCTTTGTAACATGTAATAATAAATATAACAATCTTAAAACTACACTAAAAGAGCACTCTACACTAAAAGATCATTCACATGTCAAAGGTTAGGAATTAAGATGGCTAATTCAACCCTAGCACAGCTCCAGAAGCTTTCAGAGAGAGATTATTTAAAGGATCGCATATTAACTTCTTTTTTTTTCCCGCAGGACCTGCCTGGAGAATGAATCAGGGTTTGCAGTGAGGAAGACTGTTGTCTGCAAGATCACTGTCTCATTTGTTGTAGAAATTGGAAGTGTGTCATAAATAATCCAGGGAACTGCAGGAGAGGGAAGGACAGTTTCATTGCTGGGCAGCCGAATGCTGCCCTGGAGATCCGGTCCCTGGCTCTCCTCTGTTTAATATTGAAATAAAGAGACTAAATATTCAGATAATCAGGCTTCCATAATGAGCGCTCCTGAAGTAGAACAACCTTTCTGCACTTCATTTTCCTCGCTGGCAATAATAACTCACAGAAAGTTGGGAGGATCAGCTCATTCCTGATTGTAAAGAGAACCGAGTTCCTGGAGCACACGCAGATGCTGTAGAAGGTCAAAGTGTTAATTATTAATCTGAAGAGCTGCTTTGAGGTTCCCATCTGTTATGTAGCTCACGTAAAACAGAAAGTACACAATATGAGCTTCACAATGAAAAAGGAAAAATCCCATGAAATGGCAAAACTATTCTGCTCTGCCGGTGAATGACTGGCAAGAGCAACATGGGTAAAATCACAGGATCAGGAGAGAAGGTGCCTTGGGAGGTCTCTAGCCCAACCCTGCACAAAGATGAAATGAAACCAAGCTGCTCAGGGCTTTGTCCATTCAGGTCTTGAAAACATCCCAGGACGGGTGGTACTTCCAGTACCTAAAGGGGGCCTACAGGAGAGCTGGGGAAGGACATTTTAATAGGGCATGTAGTGATAGGATGAGGGGGAATGGCTTCAAACTGGAAGAGGGCAGGTTTAGATTAAATATTAGGAAGAAATTTTTCCCTTTAAGGGTGGTGAGGCACCAGAACAGGTTGCCCAGAGAAGTTGTTGAATCCCCATCCCTGGAGGTGTTCAAGGTCAGGCTGGATAGGGCTTTGAGCAACCTGGTCTGGTGGGAGGTGTCCCTGCCCATGGCAGGGGGGTTGGAACGAGATTATCTTCAAGGTCCCTTCCAACCTAAACCATTCTATGATTCTATGAAGATCACCCCGGGCAACCTGCCCCAGTGCCCCATTAGTTCATAGTGGGAAGTTTTTCCTTTTTCCAGTTGGAAACACTTGTTTCAACTTATGTCTGGTTTTTTTCTCATTCTCCCGCCATGCACTGCTGCGAAAAGCTTGGCTCCATCTCCTGAATAACCTCCTTCTGGGCACTGGGGTCTGCCTGGGTAAGTCCATGCTGAGTTAGTCCATCCCAGGTGAATCCATGCCCAGTGAGTCCATCCCGGGTGCAGGACTTTGCGTTTGTCCTTGCTGAATTCCACGAGGTTCTTGTCAGCCCTGGCCTGGCCTGGTCCCCCTGTATGGCAGTCTTTCCCTCGAGCGTATTGACCATTCCCCCAAGTTTGGTGTCACCCACAAATTTGATGAGGTGAATTTCATCTCCTCCTCCAGGTTATTGACAAAAATATTAAAAAGGAAAGGCCCCAGGATAGTTCTAGCCAGTTTTCTACCCAGTTAGCAGTCCAGCCGTCTAGACTGCAGTTTCTGTTGTAACTTTGATGCAAGGACGCTGTGGGACATCATCTTAAAAGCCTTACTGAAGTCAAAGCAGACAACATCCATGGCTCTCCCCTCATCCAGAGATCTATTAGTCCATCCTTAAAGGTCATCACTTAAGTCTAGCATGATTTACCCTTGGTAAATTAATTCTGGTCATTCCCACTCACCTCCTCCTTCATGGGCCCAGACACAGTTTCCAAGACAATGTGCTCTAAAGCCACAAATAAAATGAAGTATTATTTCATCAACATTTGCAACAGGCGTTGCTTACCACGAGATGCGTCCTTGTGAGGACAGATACTCAACCATGCTCTAGAAACCAGAGAGGGAAAAGAAATATAAGCAAACAGCAGCATCGACCATATTATCTTCACTTTCCAAACTGAGTAAACTGCCAAAAAAAAACCCTCAAAACCAACCTCAGGTTGAAAAGTCACCTTGGGCTTTGCTTGGGTCGAATCTTCATAATCTGTACTGTTCAGAGGTGTCCTTATATTTCTCTTCTGCCTGTGTTTATTCTTTAATTAGGATTCATTTCAATTGAAGTCTATCCAATTACTTCTAAATCAATTCATTCCCCTATCCCTGCCAGCAGCAGATTTCCAGTAAAGGCTCCTTAGTACTTTTTGCAGAATGCAGTATGCGTTCCCACACCCCAGATCTTACAAAGCTCTGAAAACACAGATTTGAGATGTACCTTACCTTTAGGAAATCTTGGTAATAAATTCAGCACATTTCCTACAATGGCATCATATATAGTTTGATAAATACCACTAAAGGAGGAAAAAAATCCCACCATCCAAACATAGGCTGATAAATAAAGTGATTTGCTTCTTACAAAGAAGAAGAAGAAATCATGATCTGCCTCCCTGAATTCTCTGGAGGTCTGGAAGTACAGAAACGAGACTCACCTTTTATTGTCCTTAACTCCTGCTCAAATGGTTTCTTTTATGTCAGCCAAGACATTACTGTTATTCTTGCTGCATCCTCCAGGCAGCTAAGCAATTAGGGCTCGATCCTGCAGCGTGCTGAGCTGCTGCAGTTTGGAAGCGAGCGCACACAGTGCCTTGCTAGAGCACAAAATACTGCACAAAAAAATTAAAATACCTTATTCTCTAAAATTTCTATAAAATTTGCCATGACTTGGTATACAACTTCTTAAAAGGACCTCTCTAGGTCTGTTTTCCAGGAACATCAAAGTAATTGCATCCTAATGATTTTTTGCAGGGAACAAATGTCCCCTTGATTCATAAGCAAAAGGGAATTTTTTTTGGTCCAAAGTACCTGCCTGTTCAGCCAGCCAAGGAGGAGAAACCACAGCCTGCAACTCATGCTGCAGATTTGGACAGCCTGCGAGCCTCTAGCTAAGCTCTCTGCATCCTCATATCCTGATATCTCCCATAGATACAGCCTGACCAGCAGGTATCGGACAGTCACAGGCAGTCATTCTTGTCACTTCCCTGTGACTATTTTCCTAAAAGGCTAAAAAAGCCCTCTAAATAACTAGGAAGAAATTGCCATTTCCCCACAGAGTTGGAAATCATCAAACAAAGGCCACTGCTGGGCCCTCATCCATGCCCACTGCACCTCCTACTTCTGCCTCCCCGTGATCTAATATACTTTAGGCATCGGGCTATACTCCTCATCTAGCTGAGATCTAGTTTTTCTGACTAAATAACCTTAATTAATGTAAGTGATGTGATTCCAATTCAATGAGCTTCTGCGTATACATCCAGCACTCACAGTGACATTGCTGTGGTTTCTGTCCCGAGTCCTCTCAATGACACAATTGCTGCTTCTCTCTTTACTTCCTTCTTAATTACTGCACATGCGGCTACTCAGTATTCTCTGAAGCTTCAGCCTACCTTATATATCATTTGCGCTGTGACAATGCCTGGGTTTCAAGTGAAATAGAGCCCACCAGCCTATAAACTATCTGTATATCTATATATATCTCTATAGGAATATACATAAGGGAATATATATCTCACTCGAGCGACGCGGCTTGTTGTAGCAACCTCAAACATTGAGGCACATCCATATCAAACCATTTGCTTCAGGAGATGCAATAGGTCATGGCCAACCAAGAGCCAAACCTCTCCAGAGCTGCAAATACATGACCGGCGACGCTCCACCTTGCTTCGCTCGCTTCAGCTGCTGTCAGAGTTGCAGCCAACAACGTGCCACGGCAAAGCAGAGGATCGGGTCCATTTTTATGAGATGTGGGCAGAACTAATAACTGCAGTAAAATCCAGTCTAATGCCACTTTAGAAACAGAAGTGAGACTCTCCCCATCTGCAGTCATAACAGGGAAAAATCGCCAGCGCAGAAGCCTGCCCAAATTTTTTGCATGTAATTACAATCTGCCTTTCTAAATTCACCTTCTCTTTCTGAGGAGATCACATATTCTTCCCTTCCTGTCCCAAACTGCTTTCCAGTGACAGATTGCACTCGTGTTGAGTGTCTCGTACTCGCTAGAGCTAATTACTTCTGGCTGGCAGGGCTCTTCGTGCCTTCCTGTCCCCTGCTGCTCTGAATCACAGCCGCCCTTTAGCACAGCACCCGTGGAGATTCCCCTTCAGCCACGGGCAGGAGCAGATTTGGAGCAGGAGGTTGTCCCCACGCTCTGTGGGACCTTCCACCCTGCTCAGCAGTTTTCTGTCCTCTCTGGAAAATAAAGATTTATTTGAGGATCGTCACCCAACTGCACTGTTGACATTTTGCATGGCTTTGCTGTACATCAGGAGCTCTATCTTGGGAACAACAAGTTTCTCTCCTGTGGCCACACACTTTTCTAAGGGGTCCTTAAAAAGTAAGTAACCAAAAGACATCTATTTGCAATTAGCCTAAAGTTACCATATAGTAGTCCACACCTTTACTAAAATCTGTTGATGTTTTAGATCCACCGACCACTGCAAACCCCTTTGCTTTCTTCTGCAGTACCACGTATTTCATCAATTCCTGTTTCATTAATTTCATTAATTCCTTTTTCCTCTAAAACCTAGGTTTGACCACACCATACAATTCTGTCAGCTGTCTCCAAGTGACTCACCAAGGCCATGGCCATGGATAGCAGCACTGGACTGGCTGTCCTACCCAGCTACCTTAGCTGTCCTCCTCTCTTATTTCTCCAGTGCTTCTTCTTTGATGCCTTTGGTGCACGTAACTCCCCCAGTCTCTTCTTTTGCTCTGTGTTTCTTGCTCTTAGGCACTCAGTCATCAAATAAAAAAAGGCTGGATGTCAAAGCGATCAGCACAATAATACCAAATAAAGCCCAAGGCCCTAACATTTCATCCTCTCTTTCTCTGGAAAGACTCCTCCTCCCAATTCCGTTCCTCCTGTCCAGTCAACAGCTACTTACACACATCTCTAATATGTAGATAGAATCATAGAATCATCTAGGTTGGAAGGGACCTTTAAGACCATCCACTATCCTTTCCCAATAAAGCATCTCAAAACCATCACTACCGTATTATCAGCCATCCTGGTATGGATGCAGGCACAAAGAATTAAATTCCTCTCTCCCACTGCCTTGAAAACCAGCAGCGGAGAAGGGCAGATAAGGCAGGACTTGCTCTAACCGCTAGACCAGCAGTGACAAACCACTGGCTCTATGGCTAAGCCCAGTACCGACCACAGACAAAAATAACTCACCCTGGTTGCTTTTTAATTTTCTAAATATATTTGGCATTGGATGCCTAAAAGCTTTATTCTGCTTGTACTACCTAAGTTTTTCCCCGGGTGGTCACTTCCCCTCACATGCCCCAGATGAAGATATCTTCCTTTTCTTCCCTCAAAATCCTTCTGCTTTCATCCTTAGCCTGAGCTCTCAACCCTACTTCCATGGGGCTTCATACCAGGAGCACCTGGATCCTGCACTGACCTTCAGACCAATGTCCTTTATATTATCATCCCTGGAGACTGTAAATACATCTACTCCGGAAAGCTGCTTGTTTCCTTGAAGGTATTTATAGCATTAACATCACTCTTCTTTCTTCAGATTTCTGTCTGCTTTTGTCTGTGTATAGAAATTAAAGCCCTGGATCCAACCCAAGGAAAAAAACATGACCAAAGAATACTGGACTGAGGGCCGACATGGCCAAGGCTGGTTGAGATTCATCCAACACTGCTTCGGTGCTTGGACACACAGAGATTTCCAATTTTTTGGCAGTGCCTTCAGGAAAAATGGGATATGACACTCATTTGAGACCTCAGTTTCCCTCCAGCCCCCAACATATTTGGCTTACATATCAGCCAATCCAGAAACCAGGAAGGTGAAATGACACCATGGCCAACTTTACAGACTCCATCACAAAATGTTCAAGGCACTTCAAACCCCCTCTCCAGGTGAAAGCTCAGCCCCTTGCTACATCCTTTCAGCCTGAGGTAGGGCATAAAGTTGAAATTTCTCTGCTAGGAGTTCCGTGATACAAATACAGTAGGATATAGTTGAGTTCCCAAAGTGTTTTGAAAACCTCACAGAAGTGGCAAATATTCCAACGTCTGCTTTTATCCTTTGGTAACACCTAGAAAGTCCAAGCCAGGGTAGATTTAAACTGAAAGGGGTTTGGATCTGGACTGCTCTGAATTTGACCCTCACTTTTAGGACCTTTTGCTCCCTATGGTATGGGAACATCCCTGGTGTCTCTCCCCAGGTCAGCTTCCTTGAGGAAAACCTCAACCCGTCTTGGCCAGTTCCTCATGACGAGATGCTGCCTTGCAAACAGGTTTGCAAAGCCCTGCGGACACCGGGGAAATGCACACCCACCCACTTGCCAACGTTGCTCCTGCATCCCTCCCTCCGACCATCTTCTTGTAGCCAGACCCTCAAACATCCAAATCCTTGAGTATCCCTCCTCCAGTGTTCCCTCCTGCATCCTGACCACAGAGCATCTCTCTCTCTAAGCACCTCTCTGGAAATATTGACTCCTGAGCATCCCTACAGAACCCTTCCCTTCAAGCATCCCTCCCTTGAGCATCCTTCCTGCATCCCAGCCCTCCGAGCAGCCTTTACGTCAACCATCCTTCCCACATACCCCCTCCAAGACCTCTCTTACATCCTGACCCCCAAGCATCCCTACAAGTAACTCTCCTGCATCACACCGCACTGAGCATCCCTTCTGCACCCCTTCCCCAAGCATCCCTCCCTCTGAGCATCCCAGTTCCTGAGAACCCCGACTGCATCCCAACCCCCAATCACCCCTTCCTCCCAGCTCCTTCCTGCATCTCGATCCCTGAACATCCCTCCTGCATTGCGAACTCAAGAGTGTCTCCTGCATCCTGACCCTGAGCATCGCTCCCCCTGAGCATCGCTTCCCTGCAAGCATCCCTCCCTGATCTCCAAATACCCCTCCTGTACCCCTTCCCTCAAGCATCCCTCCCTTTGAGCATCCCTCCTGCACCGCTTTCCCAAAAACTTCCCATCTGCACCCTGACCTCTGAGCATCCCTCCCTCTGAGCATCCCAATCCCCGAACACCCCTCCTGCGGACTGACCCCTGAGCACCTCTTCTGCATCCCGATCCCCGAGCTTCCCTCCTGCATCCCGACCCCAGATCATCCCTCCCTCCAAGCAGCTCGACTCCCAAACAATCTCCTGCATCCCTTTCCGAGCACCCCTCCTGCATCCTTTCCCCCGAGCACCCCTCTGCATCCCGACCCCTGAGCACCCCTCCTGCACCCCTTTCCTCAGCCACCCCTCCTGCATCCCCTCCCCTGTGCACCCTTCCTTCATCCCTCACCCCTAGCATCCCTCCTGCACCCCTTTCCCCGACTACACCTCCTACACCCCTTCCCCTGAGCACCTCTTCTGCATCCCGATCCCTGATCATCCCTCCTGCATCCCTTTCTCCGAGCATCTCTCCCTCCGAGCATCCCTCCCTCTGAGCATCCCGACCCCCGAGCACCCCTCCTGCATCCCTCACCACGAGCATCCCTCCTGCCTTCCTCTCTTCAACCATCCCTCCTGCACCCCTTTTCCCGATTACCCCTCCTGGCATCCCTTTCCCAAGCATTCCTCCCTCCGAACAGCCCGACCCCCGATCATCCCTCCTGCATCCCTTCCCAGGAGCATCCCTCACTCCGAGCATCCCTCCTGCACCCCCTTCCCGGACTACCCCTCCTGCATTCCTTCCCCCGATCATCCCTCCTTCATCCTGACCCCCGACCATCCCTCCTGCACCCTTTCCCGAACACCCCTTCCCCCCTCATCCCTCCCTTCCATCACCCCAACTCCTGACTCCCCCTCCAAGCTCCCCCCTTTTCCCACCTTCCCTCCCTCCCTGCCCGTGGGGCTGCGGCGTGGCCGGCAGAGACCCGCAGTCCTGCGGGCAGCTCCGGGGCAGGGCCGAGGGTTGCGGTGAACTACAAATC
>NW_009647680.1:10019239-10021147 GCF_000708025.1 Charadrius vociferus
GGGGCGCAGGTGGGTACCGCGGCGGGGATGGGAGGGGAGGGGGGAGCCGTCCGGCTGGAAAAGGGAAGGGAAGCGGGTGTGGGGGTGTGGGAAGGGGTTGGGGTCACCCCAATGTAACCACCAGCACCACCCCCGAGGTGGGGAAACTGAGGCACGGGGAGCGGTGGTTGGGGAGCCGCGCTGCCCCTCCGCCGAGAAGCGCTGGGGGATGCGGGAAGGATGGGAAACCCCCCCACTGTGAGGGGGGATCTTTGGGGTTATTTATTTATTTATTTTATTTTAGTATTTTAAGCTAAATTAATAGCGCATGTGCTTGGCTATGTAGGGAGGAGCCTTACCTATGGTTCCCCTTAACAGCATAGCACCCGGTGCCACTCTGCAAACTTTGCATCCCCCCCTCCCATCCTCACCCGCTTTCAGTGAAACATCTCCAAAAATTAAAGGATTTACAGTGGTTTAGCAAATCCAAGCTTCCCACACCCGGGGTTGCCTCTGCGTCCAGCCGAGCTGCCGCCAGCCCTGGACGGTGGCACGGGGCCGGCTGGGCGACCTGCGTGAGTCGTACCCTGTGAAGGGGCTAATTCTGGATGGCACCTACCTTGTTAGTGGTGTTTTGGAGGGGTTTTTGCTAGTGTGCAGCTGCAGCCGTGCTGGCAGTTAGCGGCCCTCTTAATTGCAGGGGCACCCTGGAAGCGAGGGTGTCAGCGGGTGATGGGGTGGAAGCTGCATTGCTGAACCACCCCGGGCGTGCATCGAGCAGTACACAGGTGGTGGTCTACCACGTGTGGTAGAAGTGGTCCAGGAAAGAAATAAAGAGTATCTGGAAGATACTCCAAGGGTGCCAAGTGATGCCCATGGGGATGCTGGGACATTAGAAATCGGTGAAAACCTTTGCCAGAGCTGGCATTACATTGGTATGTTGGACTGTGCAAAGGGTTACATCAGCTGCTTGGGAGGAAAAGTGATGCTCCTGATGCCATGAGACCCCAAACGGGCTCCCTCCTGGCAGCCGGTGGCAATGACCTGGCAATCTGCGTTGCCCACACAGCGGCCCCTGAGCCCGTGGGTGTCAGAGGTCACACCAGGAGAGTGCCGAGCACTGCAGCGCTTTGGTTTTTATTCTCCAAACCTCACTGCAGCCACATCTCTCTGGCTCTGCGCTCCCTCTCCCCCTCCATCTTGTCTTCTGCCGTTCTCCTTCAGTAGCTGTTAACCTGCATTTCGTTCTCCTCCTCCCCGCCGTGCACTGCTGCTTTCATTCCTCTTCTCTCAAGAGGAACCTGACCTTTGTTTTATATCACTCCTTCCTCTTACTAACTGGGCACCAGTTCTATTTTCCTGCTGTCTCCCTACCCCCTCCTCTTTATCGCTTCAGTTCAGCGTCCGCAGAGAGCGGCATGCGCAGCCTTTTGCGTTCACCTGCATCCCTAAGCAAGCAGCCCGGGAGATGCTCGAGAGCGTCAAGGTGCAGGTCTGGGAAGGGATGGACACACAGCATCGCACCCACAACAAATGGGGGACATTATGAAACTCCCATTCACGCTTTCCCATTGTTCGTGCACCTCGTTGGCAGAGGAGCGTTTCCGTGTCTAACGAAGCACGGTTAAAAAATTAAATATAAATAACTATAAATAAGCGGTGGCTAAGGAGCTGCTCTCCGAAAGTGGACAGTCGGCATGTCTATCGCTGGTTATCGCAGCCGCCGGCAGATCGATACCAACGATCCTCTCTTCCAGCAAGAAGGGAAGGGTGAGCCGTCGTTTCCTGCCACGAGCCTGATGGGAGTTTGAGTCCCCTCCTGGGAGCTCGTCACCCGTGTCCCTGTCCTCGCTGGCCTCAGGGGTGAGAGGCCGTTCCCCAAACGCCGCCTGGAAATTTCCAGTGGCTGACAGCACTCCCGTCTCGCCT
>NW_009647680.1:10021173-10036362 GCF_000708025.1 Charadrius vociferus
AAAAGAGCAGCTGCTGGCCCCCCTCCGGCACTGCATTTTGGGATATATTGCTCCTGGCAGAGACGCCACGCTCTGCTTCACCAACTGAATTTTAAGCCCTTGAGTGCTGCACTGTAATTATTGGAGGGGATGGTATTAAATGAATGTCCAAAATTAGGTGGGTTTGTCCTGCGGCAATGGGAAAACATGAGTTTTCCTCTCTAAGATTACTATAAATAAGCATAGAGGGTGTAGAAACCATATTGTAAATGTATAACTTTCTGTAGTTGAGGATGAGCTGCGATAAGTAACTGTGCATCAGGGGTACATGAAGGGAGGGTGAGTCTGTCCTTACGATGAATTTTGTTCCAAATCCTTCCTTAAACCCAGCTCTCACGTGATGGCTGCCGCTGGCTGCTCAGTGGTCAACTGAGATTTTTATCTTTTTTTTTTTTTTTTTAATCCCCTGAATACTGATTATTTTGTTTCTGCCCTCCCTTTGTTCTTTTTGTTACTTTTTTCATCTTTCATGGGGCGACTTCCAGGCTTCATACTGCCTCGCCTGCAGTCCCCGTAACACAGCGGGGTGCAAACTGGTAGCTGAGGGTCCGGATTTCCTCTGCAAAATCGTCCCCTTGTGAAGGGACAAGGCAGGAAACTTGTCTGCAGGTGCAGTCGCGGCAAGTGCTATGGGGCTGGGAGTGCCCAGGTCCGCAGTTCACGACTTCATGAGGGTTTTTTGTTTCTTCTCAGGACTCGGGGGTTTTGCGGAAACTGGAATTTTTCCCTCAAACGGAAACGTGGGTTTTAGTAAGATGCCATGGAGCAAAGTGGTACGTGCCAAGTGCGGGGAATCTGGGGCAAAACCCAAAGCAGAACGAGCATTACGCAGAAAGAAATGGTTTTGGCTGATTATGCCTTTGCCATTAACGCGCTCTAATGAAGCAGACTGGAGCCCCATCCTGCGAACAACCATCTTCTGCCGCACCGCATTTAAAGTCGCCAGCTGCCGTGCAGGTGTCCAGATATTTCTTTTTTTCATGCCTCCTTTTTAGCTGAAATCAATCCTGCCCCTCCCAATGCAGAATCGCTTCCTATAATGCATTACCCCATCAGCCTCTCGTAACGTTTATCCAGCTGATGTGGCTTTCGCCAGCTCTCTTGGGCAATACTCAAAAAGACGGAGAGGTTTTTAGTCTGGCTGCTCTTCCCAGTGCTTAGCAGAAATGGTCCCCGGCTTGCTTTAATTTTATTGCCACTTAAGGCATCCTTCATTGTGCTGGCCTAAATAATTCATCTCCTTTCTTCTTTTTTTTTTTTTTTTTCTCTGTGCATGTGTTTTGCAGTTCATTGTTACTCCTTAACTATTTCTCAACGAAGCTGCATATATTTCACTGCCTTAAATACAGGTTCCCAAAATTTTGGTCGTGGAGGGGTGTTCTACAGGTGAGCTATTGAGAGCTACACTATAAAATGAACCAGCAGTGTGATACCTTATGTATAAAATTAAAACCAGGGGCAATGACTGTGTAAATGGCCACGTATCTCTATGCCCGGCAGCAAAAGACCCTGTTGCTGTCACAGCATCCATTAACTCATCTTTCAGGGGATGCTACAACTTTTAATGCCCTTAATGCCATGAGGAAAGGTTTCAGAGGCCATCAGCAGGCTGTGGGATGGACTTTGGAAACCCTAACAACTCATCGTGGTCCACTCCTACCAAATTACAGATCGCTCTTGCTTTGCTGCTCTGTGTTTAATTAATTTAGCGAATGAGATCCTCTGAACGACACCAGGATCAGCCTGTTAACCCTGTCTTAGGCATTGCCGCTGAAATCCCAGAGAATTGATTGATTTTCCTTCCCTGCCATTTGTAAAGTGAAATTTGTGTTTGCAACCAATCACTGCAGCTTTTGCCAAGCAGTGCTTTCCCAAGAAAAACTGGTATTAGGGTTTATTTGTCAGGGAAATCAAGGTGTTGCTAAACATCTCCCCAGATAAAACCTTCTTTTGTTTTCTGATCTGTTCAGTACCTTTTCTCTGCCCTGCTGGTATGTATAGCTTCGGCTAAACTAATATTAGCTTGATTTTGTTAATGCAGAGAGAGTTTTCTTCAGATCTTCAATGAGGCTGTTAAATAAAACCAAGCACACCATATCTCTTTGGTGTGTCATAAACTTGTTCTTTCCGGGTAGGTTATGTTTAACTGGAATGACTGAAGTTATCATTTTTTTATCTCAATAAATAACCAGAAAAATCCTGTTAAAAATTGTCTTTATATATATATAGGTAGATAGATGTCTTAAAGGAAGGGTCCATATCTCTTTGAAAACCATATAAACATATTTATAACTTTAGACTTTCCATTAAACTGCATCTTTTGACTAAAAAGGTTAGACTACAGCTGTACCCATTTTTCAGAGTGGTTAAATACATAGGGATATTTGTTCCATTTCTTTACATTTTATTTATGTTGGCAAATCATGACTGATGCTTTTTTTTTTGGATGATTACTTGTACACTTGTGTTTTTTTGCCAAGTTGGGTGAAAGAGGCACTCGGTTAACTTATGTCTACAGAATTTTATTTATTAGCTAATTAAAGCCCTTTCAAATGTGATGAATGCATAAGAGGGGAAATAAGCTTATCCAAAGCTATTCTACATTTAAAATTATTAAATAAAGGAAGCGTTATGGATAATGAAGGAACTGAGCTGGTGGTTCTAAATACATGAAGGCGTCGGTAAGTGAAAATAGGTAGATTTTGTCATTTCAAACATTCTTTCATCCCTTCCTGCTGCGTCAACCCCCGTCACTCTCCCAGGTTCAAGCCAATTATCTGCTGAGCTAAAATCCTGGGGTAGGTGGTTGTTACAGAAATGTTCTCTTCCTATTCTCTGGGGATGTTGTGAGTAAAACCCATTTAAATTTACAAACGTTGTTCTGTTGAAATGCTCAGACAGCAGCTTCTGTTCTGTAGTTTGACTTCTCCAAAAAGTTCACCACTGCTTGTTTCTTTCAATTTACATCACCTGGAAAGACTATGACTTTAAATCAACCGTAGATTTTTTTCCCCACGGTATTAAATACATCTAGTCTTAAAAGGAAGATATATTTAAATACAAGTCACTCTAAAAACACAAAATAAATCCTGTGCTCTTCGGCTAAATTCACATCTTCCACTCTCAAATTAGATCTCTGGCTGGTCTAATCTGAATGAATTTTAAGCAGTACTTGGGGAGCAGCTACACAAAAGGCTTTACTGTAATTCTCTCCTTCCAAGAACTATAACCCAATTCATACTTCTCCTTGGTGACTGCACCTGTGTCACAGATCAGGTGCTCTCTTGGTGTCTCCTCTTTGCAGAAGTGCCACCAGGCAGAAGTGATTTCTGTGCTGCATTCTTGGAGAACCTTTATATTGTATTAGCAAAGTACCCAGCCCTGATAAACTGGGGTAGGGACTGCAAATGCTGTTTGGATGAGCAAAAAGAGAAAACTGACAACCCATGTAATTGTAATTTTTATGGGTTTATGAAAAACCTTTTTCATAACAACTTTATGAGAAAAAAAGCAGCAAAGATTTACATTCTTTCCTCAGCTACTTTCAAGTAACATTAGTTGGTCAATGCATTAAGTCCAGGCTGATGGTGAATCCACCAGACGTATTGCGCGCTCATTTGTGCTGCAGTTTTGGGTCTTCCAAGGCTGCCAGACGATCAGATTCATCTTCACACCGTGAAGATATAAACCTGCAAGTAATGGGATGAGTTAGGCAAAAGCAGATGGTTAACTTGTCATATGTTGATTGCACTTTATGAACAACAGCTGTGCAATAGTTATCCTGCAGTGTTATCCACGGACCAGATGTTTGCATCATTAAATGTTTGAAATTTAATCCAGTGTGGGGGCAGTGGGGAGGTCCAAAATAAAAGCAAGCAAATAAAGCAAGCTGGCGTCCTGGGGAGACTGAAATCCAGCCTGGATGGGTCTGTAGACTGCAGAATAGCCATAAGCAGAATGAAATGGTCAGGGCACGTATCTGAGCAGCGTCCAGAGGTGGGAGAGGAGCAGAGTCCACACGGGGAGGGGGTAACGCCATGTCTGGCAAGCCCTGTGCTGCTACGCTCACAGGTCTTCCAATGCTAGAGCTAAAGCTTGGTCAAATTTCTGATGCTGTTGCTGGCAGCATAGATGTGATCTTCTGCTTGGAAGAGCTCACATTTCTGCCATATTTTGTTGGGAGCCTCCCCTTTGAGACTGCTGATAAAGAAACCAGTTACAAGACATTATCTGTTCATATTGGCCCAAGATGTCTTGCCTCTCCTTCAATGTATATAGCCAGATAATCTTCGGATCAGAATAAACCTAGGGTGGATATTGAGTTTGAAATGAAAATCTGTATCATGTCACTGAACATTTCGACCATCCGATGGTCTTTAGGTCGTAACTCTTGACAATGGGCTCTGCCAAATGAAGGCTGTTACCTACACATCAAGGGAAATGTCTCACTCTGCATCTGGCTAAGGCTGGCGGAGAGCATGAGAAAACTGCTCCCGTGGTGCGGATAAGCAGGCTTGGGCTCAAACAACTGAAAGCATGACCTAGGAAGAAATAACAGAAAAATTCAGGTTGCTGAGTCTGAATCAGCCTGAGTGGCAGCAGAGGAGGGAAGCAATGAATGTGGCCTTCGGGGTCATTGTCAGGGTCACGTTATTTGCAGGGAACGCTTCTGTTCTTTGATGAAACTTGAAAAAAAAAAAAGTAAAATCCATTTTAGGCTGGTTTTGTGAATGTCAGTTTGTGCGTGTAGCAATGCTTTTACAGACATATCGCAAGCCCTTTGGGGAAAAAATACATGGCAGCCACTCGTACCACAGAATTAGACCAGGCGACACCTCCTGTTTTGAACAGCTCTTGACTCTAAATTGGGTAGAAGTCTTCAAGAGTGGGAAGTACACGCTGAGACTACAGTACTAAGGGGAGTTTAATGGTGAAAGAAGTAGGGTTTTTTCCAGGGTACATTTGGCTGAAGTGAGTAACAAGGATGGTCTTCGGTCATGAGGGTAGAGGGGGTGTGCACACACGCATCTTTATTTGCCAATTTTCTTGGATACATGGGACTAAGGGACACACAGGCAAAGCACTCAGTGGATTTAGACGTCTGCTTCTTTCCATTAATTTTTGTGCAGTGAGATACAGACTGTGCGCTAGGGGCTAAAGCGGGCTAAAGAACAGAGTGGAATGTTAGTCTTAAACTAGAAATGAAATACAGATTCTCTTTTGACCTGGTCATTAGCTGCCCCATGTTGGGAAAGTTTTTCATAGCAAAATGTGCTTACTATCTAGAAGCGGATTTGGTTTAGGGTGTCATTAACACTACTATTTGGGTTTCTGCAGCCATGAAAGAATTGATATTCCAGCATGTGATGACATTCATCCAATCTGTATTTTGCTGAGACTCCAGAGCTGCTAATAGTGTTGTAGTGTCTCTGATTATTCCGTGACTAGTTAGGAAAATGCCCACACTTAAATTTAGTTTTAAGAGAGTTGTCTGGCAGCTTTCTGTTGAATGACCATAGTTAACTACAGTAAGAGCTACCTCCTACCTCTGCACAAGCAAATACTGGTGGGTTTCCTCCAGATTAAGTCCAAAAAAAAAACTGGGAATGAACCGTTGATAGATTTGGATTCAGCAAACAATGAAAAAGATATTTGCAGGTCCTCAGCTATCAGGAATGAGGGCCCAGCTTTTCAAGGCAGCGGAGCTGATCTGCAACGGAAAGGGCTCCTTCCTCTTCCCTTGCACCGCCCCTGGCTTTCATCTGGTTCCAAGATGCAGCAGAAACATATCCTGAATAGAAAATGATGCTCTTTCTCCCTAAACTGGCTCACTATGGGGTCAGATAAGTATCGGAGCTGGCATAAGGGAGGAGGAAGATATGGTGGAGGGCAAAGGGAGCTATGTCCCTTCCAGAGACAGTGATGCTTAATTGCACCATAAAATCGCATCCTCCTTTCGTCTCAGCTAATTGCAGAGAAGCTGCGTGGAAACTACGTCAATGGGGATATGGCCCCAATTAATTAGGAAATGTTTCCTAAGGTAAAGCACGTTAGAAGGAGAAAGCCTGGTGGATTTTTACCGCAGACTGTTGCATGCTTACAGCAGCACTGCTCGCTGGCTGCCTGCTGGGCTGACTGCACTCAAATGTGTGTCACGGGATTCTGCTGCAACAGCTTTGTTGCTTTAATTATATCTTCAGATGCCACAGAAGATGTTGGGATGTGGCTGGTTCTTTTCCTGTCCTTTTTTTCCCCCTCTAAATTTTCTGTTCATGAGGGAGATGGGATTGGGTGAGCCCAGGGCATAACTCTTACTTTGAAGACAGCAGTCGTTCAGCTGTAGACATCTGTGGGAGAGATTTCACTTTTAGCATGACTGTAACGTTTTGGAAGACTCATGATTTCTGGAACTAAACTGAACTAAACAAAGTCCTGTTCAAGTCTGTTAGGAGAAAAAAACATCCTTGCACTTGTTCTCAAGATACAAACTCGAAAAGTAATTCCCCACTTTTAATTTCTATAGTGAGTTCTTGCCATGTAGTTACCCTTTAGGACTCTTTGTCTTTGTAGTTTAACCTTTGAAACAGGCAAATGCAGTTAAATGTGTGGTGTTGGATTATTTTTTTTATTTATTTATTTTATTTTTTAGAATTAGTTCAAGCATCGTGACTTTTCCATCATGTCAGAACCCATCACGCTCAATGTTGGAGGAAAACTCTACACCACCTCTCTGTCCACCCTGACTAGCTTTCCAGACTCCATGCTGGGGGCCATGTTTAGTGGGAAGATCCCAACTAAGAAGGACAGCCAAGGCAACTGCTTTATCGACAGAGATGGCAAAATCTTCCGCTATATCCTGAACTTCTTACGAACTTCGCACTTGGACCTCCCTGAAGACTTTCAGGAAATGGGCTTACTTCGACGGGAGGTGGATTTTTATCAAATTCAGCCACTGATTGAGGCCTTGCAGGAGAAGGAGGTGGAGCTTTCTAAAGCAGAGAAGAATGCCATGCTCAACATCACCCTTGATCAGAAGACCCAGACTGTTCACTTCACTGTCCGAGAAGCACCCCAGATCTACAGCCTGTCTTCCTCCAACATGGAGGTGTTCAGTGCTCATATCTTCTCCACGTCGTGTCTGTTCCTGAAGCTTCTTGGTTCTAAACTTTACTATTGCTTCAACGGAAACCTCTCTTCAATATCCAGCTACCTGCAGGACCCCAACCATTTGACCTTGGATTGGGTTGCAAGTGTGGAAGGCCTTCCAGAAGAGGAGTACACCAGGCAAAATCTAAAGAGACTCTGGGTGGTGCCAGATAATAAACAAATCAATAGTTTCCAGGTGTTTGTGGAAGAAGTGCTAAAAATAGCCATGAGCGATGGTTTCTGCATAGATTCTTCTCATCCACATACTTCAGATTTCATGAATAATAAGATTATTCGCCTAATTCGGTACAAGTAGGAATGGCTGTTTATTATGGTGCCAGCACAGAGATAACACAGGTTAAGTGTTTCCCTTTAAAACACACTTACAGCCTAATTCAGAATCGTGCTTATCTGGATTTAGAGTCACTAACAGGGAGATGATTTTCCTTTAATGTATTTACCAATACGACCTTTCAGAATATGTCCATATTCTAGACGGAAGGAATATTGTCTAGCGTCTGAATTAAGGATTGGTTCTGTCTCTTCCTCCACCTCTGACCTGCTGTACAATTGTGGGGAAAATCACTTAACTTCTGTCCTTCCATTTTCCGGTTGGAAAATGGGTGTGATCCTTAACCTATATTGCAAGGGTGATGTGAGGGTTCGGTAATCAAGGCTTGGAAGGCTTTCTGGAGATCAGATGCAGTAAAAGATGCCATGGAGCTGAAGCACAGTGGACTGCCCAGGGCACACATTTTCGATGTCTTGCCATATCACCTGTGCAGAGCATCCAAGAAGCTTGGTTAGATCCACAGAGAAGAAGCCTCCCCAAATGGACACGCCCAATATAACTGTAAAGGATGGTACAAACTGCAAATGAGTAAGGGATCCTGCCTGTCTGAGTTCAACAAAGGATTTCTGTCACCATTTGAAGCGGACTGTTTTTTTTCTGAACCTTGTGAGAAAGCCCTTGCTCTGTTCTGCTGTCAGGAAACCCGTGTTCGAATGATGTGACTGGCATGAGGAACGACCCAGGAACCCATAGCAGAGAGAATAATGTTCTTACAAACTGAGAAGATTGTGGCTGGTGGGGGAACTTTGCTTTGGATGCTCTTAAACCTTTACTTCTACATTCCAAAGGCAGCCAATACAACTAGTCCTTTTCTTTCCCTTACAATGTTGTATTTGTCTGGAGGATGCTGCTGAAGACACTTTGTGAGGTGGAGACATTAAGAGGGCAGAGGTCTCCAAATATATTCTGAATGTCTGAGCCTCTTCTGCCTGAGCATGGCCGTCTTTTGGGCATGTCTCTTCAGCAGTGCCTGGAGTGCATGGAATGCTCTCTGGGTAGGATAGATTTAATCCAGACAACTTTCCCATCAGGTTACACCTAGTATTTTTCACTACAGAACTAAAGACTCACTTTTCCTATCCCAGTGCATTGAAACTTTTTTTTTTTTTTTACATCATTGTGAAATGGTCAGGTCGCTAAGGTAGCATTTTATCCGCTTGCTTGGCTTTAGTGTCAGATTGTCAGAGGTAAGGCAGTGGGAAACCAGAGGTGATGACGATGGTCAAGCTCTTTCCTACATGCACAGTCTGTGCTATAATGAACATCATAATCCACCAGCTGCATGTTAACTCTAAACACCATTTATGCCACATTCAGGGTCATTCACTCTCAGCTAATTATGTTTAAAAGTATCTTAGCTGTCTTTCCCTAAATGTGTGCATGAAAGACCCTCTGGAATGTTTCCCATTATCTCTAATGAGACAGAAAGGAAAATGCAATAACCAAGTTTTGCATTTAGAATTTTAGTGCTTCCGTAGTTCTTAGCACAGGGCTGCAAAGCTCAGTATTGCTCATATTCTTGTTTCCCAAAGTAACTAGTCTGTCGTGACATTAAGCTGACCTGTGAACAGACATGAAGAAGTGTCTTGTTACTGTTGTAAAATACAGTGAGATACATATATTTCTACTGCCCCAAGCTGTAATTGCATGAACACCACAAATGAGCATGCTGATGGTAGAAATGCGCATTCTGCAGCTATTGGCAGCCTGTTGCAAACCACTTCCCCTGTCTGACTTGGTGCTAAACCACCATGATACATGTGGGACCATGTTGTTAGGAAGCGCTGACTGGGCTTGATGCCCTCAGAGCCAGTAAAACTGGCAAGTTTTGTGAATTTTGAGGATTGTAAACAGAATTGTGTGGCTAAATTCCAACCTGAGTCACCATGTTCTCCTAGTTTTAGTTGCATTAGGTAGAACTTCTTTTTTCCCCCCTCCCTGTCCTGAATTATAAAGCCGTAGTAATCTGTTCCAGGGGTTGCTGCGTGCCACTGACTAAGCAAAGCAACTCCTGTGTGAATCTTGTTTCTGACATGAGTTTGCCACTCAGTTGGACATTCACAGTGATGATCTATGCACATAATATGATTGTGATCTGTAAAATACCATACACGAACCCTCTTTCATCAAATCTATGCCTTGAAACAGATATGCCTTTGCTGAATTTATGCTAACAGAGCTTTTGGGGGCTGTTGCCAGTATTTCTTTTTAGCCCACGCCCTTGGGAGTAGATTTTAAATAATCTGTAACGGGAGTTCTTGTATGTCAGGACTAAAATAATACTTATCTGTAGTAATTTGTATCCTGTCAGCTTGAGTTTATACAAAGGTAAAAGCAGTGGCCTTAAATCTCATTTGGAAGAAGTCTGATCTACACCCTTTAGAGCTCTGGATCAGTACCATTTTAGCAAAATAAAAATATTCCCTGGGAGAGTTGAATCATTATTGCATTTTTGGTGAAAGGCAAGTAAGAGGAGTCCGTAAAAGCACTATGCATAGCTTAATCTAGAGCATTTACTTTTCCTCCACTCCCTTTTCTTTTCTTAGGACTGTAGCAGCACCCACACTAAAAGCAGTTAGGCAGTTTCTTAAAAGTCTAAACAAGAAACGAAGAGTACCCCAGCCTGGCCTAGAGACTAACTGGGGTAATTCTGCTGACATGGAAATATGGGTTTCGGACCCCACAGTCTGATGAGAGAACTGAACCCAAGTCTTCTGGTGTGCTTTAAACCATCAGTCTGGTATGCAAAAGACTTGAATAGATGTTTATCTGTGCTCAAGTAACTAAATCAGAGGCTGGCCACAAGTCTCTGCCATTTACGAATATGCAGAGAAATGCAAAATATCTCTCTTCTATATGCAGAGAGATGCAAAATTTCCAAAAAGTATAAGGACATGAGCGAAGACAGGCATTGGGGAGGAATAGAAAAACTTGAGATACTTCTAAATTGCTAAGCAGAATAAACATCTTCAAGCATGAGATACTATTTATAATGCCACAGTCATTCTGCATGCTAATCAAGTACATGAAATAAGTAGTAATGAATCACTTGCAATTGCAGTCAAACATATGTTATACAAAAGCAGTTGCTATTTCAAACTACACACTAAGATAAATTTATATCTGCTCCTTAATTTTGCAGTCTGTGAGTTACGTTATAATGACTGTTAATAGGAATGTTCTCTCTCCAAAACATTTGTTCCCTTTTTAGCTAGATAGCTGGCTTTTTTTTTTTTTACCTTCTTTTTCCGAGCCCTAGAGGTGTAACTTGCCTTTGTTTACCAGTCAACAGCACTGATGATTCTTCTTCTCAAGAGTTTTCCTGAATTAGAGAAAAGTGAAGATGCATGAAGCTGTATTAAGTACAGTGCAACCCCATTGTTAGTCACGAAAAGCACTTGGCATTTATTAGCAGTAACATCTAAAAAAGCTTTCACTGTTGAGTGGAATATTCACTCTAGGAACAAACTTATTTTTTTCCTGTAAGGGCCTGAGAACAAGGAGGGATCTAGTGAGGTTTTTTTCCCTTAAAATCTGAAGGTGCTTTCTCCCACATCCCATGTGTCACTCCTGTTCCAATTCTGCCATATGCCAGTCTCCCTCAACATCTTCATCTACAAAATGAGGCTAAGACCTGCACTTTTTCTAAATGGCCTAAATGCAGAGAGCCATTGAATAGAGCGATCAATAGTACTGGAGCAGAAAAAATACCAGAGTTAGGGCAGCTGATAAATTAGTTATTAGCTGTAGTCTAATGGCATTTTCAGATATGGGCATGTGCATAGCACAGTAGGATTTCTTATATGACAAAAAGATTATTATGAAGCACTTGAAAAGATTCCTTCTGGAATCACTCATGGATTTCTCTGTGTGTTGTTAGGCTTGATAGCTCTTAAATACCCAGCAGTGTCCAGTTATAATGAAGGGACTGAAACCATGCATAAATACGAAGATATCTTTAGTTCATGCAGCCATTGTTAAAGGTCATTAGGAGTCAGTGAGCGGAGTATTTGTTGCTGCAGGTGATGGCAGGGAAATAAAAGAAACAGGTGTTAAAAGTTAGACCTGGAAGAATTCACAGGTTAGCAAGAAACCCAGGATTTAGACGGGAGAGAATAAAGAATCTTGATGTGTTCAGGAAAAAACCCAGCAAGATAACAATGGAGACAAAGATTTTGCTACGGAAGGAGGCTGCGATTAGAATGACTCAACTGGTGCCTTCCAGTTTTAATCTCCTATTATGCAACTTAAATATTGGCCATGGTGAGAGTTACGCTAGTAACTTGTCAGTAGATGGGTTTGCTTCAGTTTGCACGTGCTTGAAATCACCAAACATATGCACTGCTGTAGTTACCCATATTTTATCTGGGTTGATGAATATAAATCACTGCGTGCAATCAATTGGATTTATTCCCACTCTAGGAAAGGCTGGCGGGGTCCGTATATAAAAGTGATGGGAGTAATAAATATTGCCTTCAGCCCATGCCATAGTCTGTGGAAAATAAATCTAGGATCTTCTGATACTTCACAGATAAATAGAGAAGTTATGAAGAAGATCCTTTGGCGACTTTCACTTTCACCCCATCCCTTTGAATATGGTGTCGGTGCTCAGAATCGTCAGTAAATTTTGAAATATTTGACTGCCATTCTGTAATGACTGCTGTATCCACGCACCGATGGACACAAACATGCAGGGTACAAGCAGTGCTAATATGTGGCCCTCCCAGTAAAAGTCTCCTATGTGAATTAGTACAGGGAGTCATGTAGATATTCTGTGCAAGAAGGGCCGGATCGAGCATAAATATGCAGATCATGCTCTCAGATTCACTTGGGAATAACACAAGGGATGGTTTCCCTATGAATTCAGAAAAAAATTGAGCTGTAGGGGAGGGCTGTATGGAATAATTCCTTTTCTCTTCCTCCTCTTGCCATTCCCCTCCCTTTTATTTTCTTGCTCCTACTCCTAACTGTGGGATTTTCCCATTGATCAGAATTTAATCCCCAATTCACTAAAAGCCATGCTTTTGAATGAATACTATTTGGAAAGTGTCAGAAGAGGGTTCTATTTCTTACCACTGTCCTAGAGAGCCCGTAGGGCTATCACATTTAAAAATCTGGTGGCATTTCTCTGCCTGTAACTCCCTTGTGAACTGTTACTAATACGTATTTTAGAAAACACTCAATAAAATATGAATGAAGCAGGACATGCTCTGCCTGACATACATTTCTTGAGGAAAGCGCATGCAGCTATGCTTGCTGAATCTGTAGCTTTTCTTCTCTCTAAGGATTTTAAAAGTGCGTCATCGCAATGCTTACCTAGATGTCTCTGTGGCTGAGAATTGTAGGAAGATCCCCAAAAATTAGTGCAGGTGTAGAAAACTTGGATGAACAACCCTTCCTAAATAATCGAAACCATTTAAAATGCATTAGTGCATTTATGTTTCAGACATTTCTAAACAGAGGATTAATTTCTCCAGTGAAAACCCTTCTAAACCCTAATGCTTTACCGCTGGTTGAACTGGTCTCTAGACCCTGAGTTTGAACAAACCATGATAAATTGCTGCTGTACAGGAAAAAAAAATAAGTTTAACATATTATCTATATGATTTCTTGCAGACCCTACAAGGTACTATTCCTAGATAGGTGAAGGTTTGCTGTCAGGAAGCAAAAAGGCATCAGCCTTGTGTGCACCCACCCATCAGACTGGCAATTTCTTCCAGGTATTAAAAATTTGAGCTTTTTCCTCTGAAAGAGCACTTTATACCTGGAAGCTGCCTCAGACCCCTGTGATACTGGCTGGAGAAGGCACCTCTCTGGAGCAGAGCTAAGCTGGTATAATAATTGGAAGTGGCTTCTGCCCGATGCCAGGGAGCTGTGAGCATGAGAGCTGCCATAAATTCCCCCATGCCCTTCACCCAGCATTAACTCCCCCACAGACACCATGTTTCTGGGCATGTGGGGGGACACTGGTCTCTGTCCCAAATCAACAGGGTTAAGCCTGTGCTGATGGTGAGTGGCGTGGTGGGCTCCCCAGCACCCTGCCCGATGTCACAGAGGGGATGCAATGGGGCATCCAGAGAGGGATCCTAAAAGATTACCCAGATCCAAGGTGAGACAGAGCCCTCCATTTCTTTAACCATCTCCCAGGGACAGGGGAGTCTTCTGGAAGAAGCAATGGCTGACATTGAGCCCTGTAGGAAAAGCATTTCTCAGCTCTACTAAATACAGAGAAGGAGCGTGAAGGGATGGAGTTGGGTGCACTCAGGTGATGTCAACCCTGTGTGAGACCAGTATTGATGAACGTGGAACTGGTACCACAGCTTGTCCCCTCCTCACTGAGATGCTGGACACCAGGAGCACGCCCAGCCCAGGCTGCTGCAAGTACAGCCCCACAGCGGCCCTACATCACCCAGCCAAATCCCACATCATCCAACTTCATACCTAGTCCCACAACCTCCTAACTTCTCATCACCCAGGCCCGACACCACCCAGACCCACACCTGGTCCCACAGCCACCCAACTCCACACATGGTCCCACACCACCCAACCCCACATAACCCAGGACCACCCAACCCTACATCCCTCAGGCACACCACCACCCAACTCCACACATGGTCCCACACCACCCAACCCCACATCCCTCAGGTCCAACACCACCCAGCTCTGTACCTGGTCCCACACCACCCAGCTCCAGGTAACCCAGGACTACCACCACCCAACCCCACATCGCTCAGACCCAATACCACCCAGCTCCATACCTAGTCCTGCAGCCACCCAACCTCAGTGGTGGTCCCACACCACCCAACCCCACATCCCTCAGGTCCAACACCACCCAGCTCTGTACCTGGTCCCACACCACCCAGCTCCAGGTAACCCAGGACTACCACCACCCAACCCTACATCCCTCAGGTCCAACACCACCCAGCTCCATACCTGGTCCCACACCACCCAACCCCATATCCCTCAGACCCAACACCACCCAACTCTATACCTGGTCCCACACCACCACACCCCACCAGTGGTTCCACACCACCCAACCCACCGCTCAGACCCAACACCACCCACCCCCATACCTGGTTCCACACCACCACACCCCACTGGCAGTCCCACACCACCCAATCCCATATAAACTAGGACGACCACCACCCAACCCCATATCCCTCAGGTCCAACACCACCCAACTCCATACCTGGTCCCGCGGCCACCCAACCCCACTGGTGGTCCCACACCACCCAACCCTACATCCCTCAGGTCCAACACCACCCAGCTCCATACCTGGTTCCACATCACCCAACTCCTGGACTACTACCACCCAACCCCACATCACTCAGGCCCAACTCCACCCAACTCCTTATCTGGTCCCATAGCCACCCAACCCCACTGGTGGTCCCTCGCCACCCAACCCCACATAACCCAGGACTACCACCACCCAACCCCACATCGCTCAGACCCAATACCACCCAGCTCCATACCTAGTCCTGCAGCCACCCAACCTCAGTGGTGGTCCCACACCACCCAACCCCACATAACCCAGGACTACCACCACCCAACCCCACATCGCTCAGACCCAATACCACCCAGCTCCATACCTAGTCCTGCAGCCACCCAACCTCAGTGGTGGTCCCACACCACCCAACCCCACATAACCCAGG
>NW_009647680.1:10037242-10052111 GCF_000708025.1 Charadrius vociferus
AGCCCTACTCCCGGCGAGGCGGTTGGCTTGCACTGCCCCTGAGGGCGGCCGGGCGTGGGGAGGGGGTAGGGGCCGGTGCGGTACCGCCGTTCCTGAGGGGGCCCTGAGGTCTTGGAGGTCCTTATTTCCTTCGGGTGCCTGTGGGGAGCGGGGCGGTGCTGGATGGCGCCGCCTCTTCGTCCTGTCGGCGGTGTGAAATCGCTTTGCTTTTGTGTCTGAAGGCGCTTACAGCCCATTCTGCCTGGGTGTTGTTCGGGAGGGCCTTTAAAGGTGCTGAAACATTAATGCTTTTTAACTTTAAAAGACATTGTAGCTATTTTCCTCCAAAAAAAAAAAAAAAACCAAGCCAAATTGCTATCAAAAAGTCAGAAGCTGGAATTTTGGCTTTAATTGACAGAAAAGGCTGAGCTATAAATAATTTGTGTCATCTACCTGTATATGTTCTTGGCACAAAGTTCACGTAGCATCTTTTTTACTGTTAGAGATACTTGATCAAAGTCTTGCCCTAGAGCTGATCAATGTGAGCTTCCTTTTTATCTGCCTGTGGTGATATGCTCTGAAATGTTTCTCCTTTAAGTGCGCGTATGTGACTCTTAATATAAACCTTCTGTAGTTATTCCACAGATTTTGAAGTACATAGGAATTGGCTTGCCATCACTCACAACTTACCCCTTTCTCAGTGGTACTATGAAGTAAGTATGTGTTTGGGTGTTTTTTAACAGCCTATACATTATAGGCTTATTGGGTATGGCAGCTTAAGTGAATGCTGGAGGAGAAAGCCTTTTATTTGCAGAAAGTACATGTCATGGATACTGATAGTTGGCAGCTGTACAGCAGTGGTTCAAAAACATACCAGTCACCATTTGCTGGACCTTTGTAGCTTTTAGTTAAAAAATGAGAATTGTTTGGGGAAGCTGCTGGTACTTACGCAGGTGAAATGGAAAAGACAAGAGAAAGGCTGTGTAACACAGGAGCAGTTGCATGGTAGTCTTAAATTGTCTTTCTTTGCTCTTGTCATTAATTATGCACAGTTATCATGATAAAGAATGAATCATATAAATGGGTGTATACATTATGGAATCAATCACTGCATTAAAGTTTTGAGCCTCTGCTGGTGCACTGCTGGTGTGCATTGATTTTAATCTAGATTAATCACTTTTAGGTTGATGATAGACTCAGCGTACTCAATTGGGTTTTAATCTATTTTCCAGTATTTCCTGGAGTTCTAGGATAAATATAATAGTTTCTAGTAATCTTTCATGTAAGCATCTGGTAATGATGTATCCAGGAGTAAATAATTTGTGTGGGTTAGAACTTTGACAGGCTGATTCAATACTGTAAAACAAACTTCTGTGATGCCAGCATGGTCCCGATGCCTTTCAGCAGCATAACATGGAACATGCACATTGACAAATATACCCCATCCCAACCTGCTGTGTACTTCTTCCTCCTTTCCTATTTAAACAGCCATGGAGTTAGTCATTGGTCAGGGCATAATAATGGTCCGTATGGGAAAAGATCAAATGCTATTTGATCTTGATAGGGTCTTACTAGAATTAAGACTTGCTGAGTAATGAGTAAAAATAATTTTGAGATTGTAACAAGGCTGATTGTGCTGGTGATTCCTCTAATGTAGGCAAATACTCACTGTGAGCTATTTTATATATTGAGATTTTTTTTTATGTTGGCCCTATTACTGTAAGTTGATTTATAAAGAGCAGAAAGTTATATACTGTTTAGGTGCGGATACACAAAATGTTGTTTAATCTTTTTCTCCTAATCAAGAGACATCCCATCCATCTACCAGTACTACAGATGAACAGCTTGAATTGTGTTCAGTACCACAGTTGGCTACTTCATTGCAAAGTAGTTTCTGTTAAATAGAGGCTACTGAAATAAAATCAAACAGCTGATTTGCTGTGATGAGCTGTACCTGAAGGACTGTAAACGGCATGGATTGTATTAAACTATTTAATCTTATTTTGTCTTTAGGCAACTTCGGAATGGACCCTGGATTATCCACCATTTTTTGCTTGGTTTGAATGTGCACTTTCACATGTTGCCAAGTACTTTGACCCCAAGATGTTGGTTATTGAAAATCTGAATTACACCAGTCGGGCAACCATCTTCTTCCAAAGATTTTCTGTCATCTTTACAGATATCCTTTTCATATATGCAGTTCGTGAGTAAGTCTTTATGTTCTGTTTTTAGGGGCAGCGGGTAGTCACTAATATATGAACTTTTTCCTACAGTAATAACAAATAATTATTTGTACAAATAAGCTTGTAAATGCATGGAGATATCAAAGTTGCTTTAACTTTTTCAAGGAGAAATTTGGAAAACTGCTAAACACAACAGTTTTTGTTGTTCTTGGAGATGCTATTGCTTGTATGTGTGATCAGATTTGTAGGCATTCAGACATTAGCTGCTGTTTCACCTATTACAGATATTTTGTTTCTGTCACTGGATTCATTTTCACAGAATCACAAATGGTTAGGGTTGGAAGGGACCTCTGGAGATCTAGTCCAACCCCCCCACCAGAGCAGGGTCACCTACAACAGATTGCACAGGACAGCGTCCAGGAGGGTTTTGAATGTCTCCAGAGTGGGAGAATCCCCAACCTCTCTGGGCAGCCTGTGCCAGTACTCCACTACCCTCAAGGCAAAGAAGTTCCTCCTCATGTTAAGATGGAACTTCCTATGTTCAAGCTTGTGCCCATTACCCCTAGTCCTATCACTGGACACCACTGAAAAAAGACTGCTCCCATCCCCCTGGCATCCTCCCTTTAAGTAAGTATTAATAAGATTTCCCCCTCAATCTTCTTTTCTTTA
This sequence comes from Charadrius vociferus, assembly GCF_000708025.1. Classification (NCBI taxonomy): domain Eukaryota; kingdom Metazoa; phylum Chordata; class Aves; order Charadriiformes; family Charadriidae; genus Charadrius; species Charadrius vociferus. Next base: position 10,040,074 of record NW_009647680.1, read on the forward strand.
GACTAAAGAGACCCAAGTCCCTAAGCCTTTCCTCATATGAGAGATGTTCCAATCCCCTCATCATTTTTGTAGGCTGATTTTGTAGCTCCACTTTGCAGGAATTGCAGGACAGTTTGGGTACACCCAACTGTTTCTTCCTATTACTTTTCTTACTACTCTATTCTTCTAGAGTAGAAGCATAAAGGAAACTTGTGATAAAATGCCAGTATCATCCAGTATGCTAAGCCACTCATTTTCTGGTATTCTTGAAGACAAACTGATTATTCCAAGTCTAATTTAACAATATTAAGATTGTATGTTTTCAGTGTGCCCTGACTTTGTGAAGAAGTCTTTATCTACACCTAAAGAGAAGAGGGGGAGAGATGTTTTGAGAATTATGTTGCCTGCCTTAACCTGTCACAGTCCTATCTGCTCAAAATCTGCATAGAAAGTTCTCTGTTGCATTGGAGCACTCCCTAAGCTCCCTTTATTTACTTACTTTATTTGAAATGGCTAGCTTTGTGTTGTGACTTTTCTCATTTTATTGTTTTGACTCAGATGTGTGAATGAGCTGGCTTTCTTAAAATGGCTCTGCTAATAGTATTTCAACACAAACCATCCACAACGTTTTAATCTGCTCTAACCTTACCTTCAAAAATAATATGGACCATATGGCTTCACACTGAGAAGTAATAAGATATTTTTTTAACCAGCAGAAATAGCTCATAATACTGGGGGTGGAGCAAGTTACATAAGCATTAGTATGTGGAACATACTACAGCTATAGATATTTAAAATCCTTTTTTTACTAAAACTTATTCATGACACTGTCTTCTCTTGATGAATTTAACAAGAATTTTATCATTGCCTTCCATCCGAATAAAATAGTTTTCTTTGGGTTACGTGCACTTCTCAGCTCTTAAAAGCAATGATGTTTTTGTTGGCTGTTTAAGACTTCTATTTCTTCTGCTCTTGTTCAGGTGCTGCAGATGTGTAAATGGGAAACGAGCTGCAAAGGATATCCTGGAAAAACCAACCTTTATTCTTGCTGTTCTGCTCTTGTGGAATTTTGGGTTGCTAATTGTGGATCGTATCCTTTCAAACCGTTGCAAGTTGTTTGTGGGTTTGTTTTGTGTTTTTTTTTTGAACACTGCTGTTTGTGTTTCTGGGGTTACTTGAATAACTTCATGTTTTCATTAGAATTGTTATTTGGCAAAATAGAAATTATTCAGTTTTTGGTCTGATTTTCCAGAACTGCAGGAGGACCAGTCTGGCAGCAGCATGCCTGTTCCTGCTGGCTGCTCCTCCTCCGCCTGCCTACAGAAGTATTAGCAGAGCGCCTCTTTTTTCCTGGGAGGGGTTCTAGGTTTGTCCCATAGCAAGGGAAAGCACTACAAGTTCTTTATGTTCAGGCTGTATTCAATTGGGTAATGTTACATGAGAATTAGCAAGTTTTTTATTGAGGGGATATAGAAAAACCTCTGGAAGGTCCAGTTATTGAGAGTCAGTCTTGACACAACATGTATTGATCTAGCTGAGGAGGTAACAGAGGTGGGAAAGCAACAGTGTTCTTTTATAGGAAGGACTAGTTTTGTCTGTCACAGTCCTTGTTTAAGTTGCCTGCTAACAGGTGGTAGGTTATAACTGAGAGATGCCATCTCATCTATTCACCAATGCGAGGCCGAAACTAACATTTAAAAATTCAAAAAGTAGAGAATTAGCCTTTTATTGTATAAGTTGCATGATACATATGTGGTTAGATTGTTCTGCTTTGTTTCATCAAGATAATGTACTAGTATTAGGTTTTGTGTCTGTGTTTACAGGTATGGTGATGTAATGACTTCAAATCTATGAAGTGAATTTAAGGTTACTTTCCTGACTTAGGTTCCATTTTAATTTGAATTTATTGTTTGTAAGTTTGAGTCTTCCCCAGAAAATTGATAGTAGTAAAGAAAGTTTGCTTTATTCCTTTCTTGACTCAAGTTCAGATATTCACTTTCAGTACAATGGCTTTCTATTTGGGCTGATGCTTCTTTCTGTTGCCCGACTATGTCAGGTAAACTTGAGTGGCTCTTTCCTGTTGTTGCCATGTGTATTTTATGTGCATTAATTACATTCAATATGAGCAGTTGAGGTGTACTAAGCTGGATGTCTAATTACTTGTTGAGTTTGGGGGGAAGAGGAGTACTGGAAATTGACCATAATTGCTTGTTGATGCTGCAGCATTGCAGTTGCCTGTGAGAAAGCTAAATTCTGTGTTCTACCTGAGCAATGTGGCATAGTTTCCTGCCACTCACCTTCTTCCAAGTCACCAGTCCTTAGAAAACATACCTCTGAAGCTGCAGGGAGGTGGAGCCTATCCCAGTTTTCCAAGTATCATCTGATGATATAATTTCCTTCTTCACACCTGTTGTACATAATGCTACTGAGTTTGTAACTTGAAGTAAACACTCATTTGTTTTTATGCTGGTGATAAATGTCCTGTCAGCTTAGGAGTACAACAGATGATCATTAAAAGTTAGTACTAAAGGAGAACAAGTAGAAGCTTGGGTTTTGTTTTTCCCTTAGAAAAGATACTTGGAGGGCGCTCTTCTTTTTGCTGTTCTTCTGCATTTCAAACATATCTACATGTATGTGGCCCCAGCATATGGCATTTATTTGTTGCGATCCTATTGCTTTACTGCAAATAATGCAGGTAAGATGGGTTTTTCCTCATTTGCTTTTGGGGGATTGTGTTAATTAGTGGGGCCTGGGGAAGACTCAAGACATGCAGGTACCATCAGAATGAAATGGCTGTGGGCCCAAGAAAAATTTTCCTTGGGTGACAGAGTTGGTAAGATCTTCAGAGATCTTTGAAATTTATTTATGTAAAATTCATGTTTCTAGGGAGATCTTCATTAAGAAAAAACAACACTAACAAACTGCATGTGGCAGTTTGAAGTCGTAAGAATTATGGTTATGAAATTATTAGATAACATCAGAAGCTATTTGAAAGTCCTTTGAGTTTCTCTCCATTTCTTAGCGCTGAAAAACATGTTTGATATTCCTTGCATGAATAGAGAAGGCGTTTCTCTTGAGAAAATACTGAAAGTTTGTATAATGGGGGAGCTGCAGTGTGGAAAAAGTAAATGCAAACTAACTGTTGAAGGAAGCAACTGAATGTATTGACATAAAAGGCTGTATGTTTCTTTTGCTAGCACCTATCTATTGCTAGATAGGTGCTAGCAATTTGCTCTTAGTGTGGGATGCTTTGTTTCCCTCCCCACTTGAAACAGTAAGTGTTTTCGTAATCTGTTTGCTTCTTGTAGATGGATCCCTGAAGTGGAGAAGTTTCAGCTTGCTTCATGTAACTCTTCTGGGATTGATTGTCTGTCTTGTGTCTGCTCTTTCATTGGGTCCCTTCATAGTGTTGGTAATAACCCCTTTTTCACTTGTTATTCCCCTGAACTGTTACAAAACTATGTTACAAAAATATAAACCATGTCTCATCTAAAGAGGCTGTTTCTTCTGTTTTGTTTTCTGTAGGGACAGCTGCCTCAGGTCATTTCACGGCTTTTTCCTTTCAAGCGAGGCCTCTGCCATGCTTATTGGGCCCCCAACTTCTGGGCTTTGTACAATGCCATGGATAAAGCGCTAACAATTTTTGGTACAGTATGCTAATCCTACTATAAGGTGCCTAAATGCAGATAGAGCTCTCTGGATTTTAGTGTTCCTTCCCCATTTGAAATGCAGGTAGTAAATTACATTTTCATATTGCTTTAAATCGCCTGATTGTCTGCATAATCCAGTGCATGGTAAGTTTCCAGCAGTAGGTCAGAAATCAATCATTCTTATCTGCTGTCCTTTGGGGAAAAAAAAAAAAGTGATAAGTTTGCAGCAGTAGATCAGAAATCAATTATTCTTCTCTACTGTCCTTTGGGAAAAAAAAAAAACCAAACAAAACTTGGCCCTGTTCTTAGTTCAGCTACTCACAACAACCAAGACTTGGCCCTGTTCTTAGTTCAGCTACTTCATTTTTTTAATGTTTATCAGTTTGTGCTCTTTTTGTTTTGTTTGTAGGTTTAAAGTGTAATTTTCTTGATCCCACAAAAATTCCAAAAGCCTCAATGACAGGAGGGCTGGTTCAAGAATTTCAGCATACTGTCCTTCCTTCTGTGACTCCACTGGCAACATTAATCTGTACTTTCATATCTATATTGGTAAGAACAAATAATATTTTTTTTAAACTTGATGTATTTTGTCCTCTGTAGACTTTATTTGCTTATCATGCACTTCACATAAATTTTAACTCCAGAGCAACAAAAAAGCTTTCTCTTCAAACAAAAAAAATACACCCACAAAAACCCAAACCCAACAATTATTAGGATAAATGTGGAATTAATATATTTCTGGATACACAATATTACTTTAAGTATGGCTAAAATTATGGCCCCTGTCAACTCTAGAATGGTTAAAAGATTGTTAAAAGCAATCTTGGATCAAAACCACTCTGCATGCTGAGCTAGAAGTAAGCTTTTGTGATAGAGGTAACTGAACTAGGATGTGAGTAGAGATACTGATGGAACTGGTTGGGCAGCTTACAGTGTTCCTAACAGCATGAGCTACAGGTAAGCCTAGTGGTGTTCAGGTGACAAGCAGAGAATTGAAGGTTTGATAAGCAATTAACTGGATACAGAGTCTTTTTCAGTCTAAAGAGCAGCTAGCCTTTAACTGGAAGTCTTTGATTCAGCACCTTTATGTAGTAACTTCGAAGTGAGTTTAGTGGCATGGATTCAAAGACAGTTCTTGCAACACAAATAATAGGGAGTTGGCTGTAATCGCTCAGCCTGCTTTCCCCTCTTGTGACATTGATGAAGTCCTTAAGGCTCTACGTGTACATCCAAATAGATACAGTTCCTCCAGTGCTATGTAATGCCTGTGCCACACAAACACAACCTGGGTGCAGTGGTGTTTATTAACATTGAAAAAAATCTCATTAGACAATGGGTTGTGTTCAGGATTGCCAGACTTTTCACTGAAGTCCTGTTTTTGCCTGTTGTTTCTAGCCTTCTGTTTTCTGTCTTTGGTTTAAACCCCAAGGGCCCAGAGGCTTTCTTCAGTGCCTTGTTCTTTGTGCATTGAGCTCCTTCATGTTTGGCTGGCACGTGCATGAAAAAGCAATACTCCTTGCTATTCTGCCTTTAAGGTAAGTGGGTTTTTTGTACATAGTAGCTGGCCAAACTGAACCTGCAACTGCTTGTTGGGGAATCCTCAAAGAGGATCACTTAATTTTCAGCATACTTCAGAAAACAAACATGTTTATAGACTGCCTTAAGCTGTAAAGTTTAAGTGCGTTTCAAGTAAATTAGTTTCAGGCACAATAAAATGTGGCTGTCTTAACAATAGAATGTGCTGGCGCATGTGTAGGAAACTGGTGTGGTGTTAAACAAATGGTGTCTTATGACATGCTAACACTGGCTTATACTTTATAATAGTTTGCATTGATAAAAGCTTTAAGTAGAGCTTTATTGGGAGTAGCTGATTCCTGTATCAGTTCTGTGGGGCACAGCAAAGCTTTGTACTAATGTACAGATGATCAGAAGAAGTGTACGGTGTTGTGGTGTTGGGATGATTAAGCAATCAATTTAGGAGTCTGACACACAGGCCTTCCCACTACATACGCTCTTTTGTGTCTCTTGGAATGCTGCGTTGTATTAAGATGCACAGTATACAGAAAATCTGTGTTTTAATTTGGGTGCTTGATGGCTGTTAGAATAATGAGGGGAAAAAACCTAAACAAACCAAAACCAAACATGCTTATGAAAGAATGGGGTTCAGACTTTAGGCTGCATTTGGACCCACAGCTCTTAAAAGAATTCATTAGGTTCCCCTTGAAACCTCCTTGTCTTAGTGACAGTTTGGGAGCAGGCTTGATAAAACATTTCACTCATGTGACATGGTGGACGAAAGCAGGCTGCTTTCTTAAGGTCTCTTGTTTCCCCCACTGTTATTACGGCATTTGTGCCATACATTTGTTGCACCCGATGCGTCCAAGATGCATTCGTTATGTGTCTTCTGGCTTTGCTTTTTGAAGAGAAAAATTAATTGGCTTGCCTGGCTTTTGAAGCATTGGATGCTGCTGTTGTACTTAAGTTTGGCAAGCGTGCATAGTTGATTAAGTTCTTTTTCTCTCTGAATAGTTAAGTTTAGAGATGTACTGTGGCAGGGACAAATGTAAAAAATATTGTAGTCTTTTAGCTGCCGGGCACTTCAAGCCTTGATGAGTACTGCGGTTCATATTTGAAATGCTGGGTAGATTGTTCAGAAGCTAACTGAGGAAAGGGACCTTCTGCACAGTACACAGTTTCTACCGAAAAGACTTAATGCCTGTTTTGGGTACAAGTGAGGCTATAGTCTATAAGCTGCCTGACCAGTATTGCTACAAACTGTGTTTTCCTGTTCAGAGGTTTAGAGCTGCTTAAACTCTTGAAGTGGGAATTGTGGGAGAGAGGGGAATTAACAGTGGGGGGAAAAAAAAAAAAAAAGGAAGGAGAAGAAGGGATGGCAGTGTTGGCAACCAGCTGGCTACAGAAAAAGACCATTTGTAGAAAACTCCAGGGCTTTCTGATGTTTGTGTTCAGTGGAGGTGGGGTTTTCTGGGGAAAGATTACCTAGCTGACTTTTTTTCTCCTGCATTTTTATCTGAGGCCATATGGTTTGGAAGCAGGAGACTTCATTGAGGGACTGGGGTATTATGGAACTCTTATTTGACCTGTTCTTCAGTCTCGTGTGAATTGTGTAGTGTTTCGCTGAAATTAAGTTTCTTTGCTAAAAGACAAAAGCATAACAAATTCTTGTCACTTTTAGCTTGTTGTCTGTTCAGAAAGCGAAGGACGCCGGCATCTACTTGATTCTGACAACTACAGGGCACTTCTCACTTTTTCCGTTGTTGTTCACATCACCAGGTAAAGTGTTTTCCTTCGTTCCGTGCTTTCATCTTACTGTTTTGGTTGTGTTGGTGTTTTTTTGTTTTTTTTGTTTTGTTTTTTTTTTCCCCCAGAGGTAATATGCAAGTAATGGGTTTAGATTATTTTATGTAGTAAGTTGAAAGGTCTGCAACTGTATGTCAGCCTGTTTCCATAAATACAAATTCTTCAACAAGAGAAAAGAAACATTGGTTTAAAAAGCTGTGGAAGAGCTGTTAGGCTATAAGTTAAAACAGACATGGGGAAATTATCATAGTCAATACTTGTTATCCCTCATTCTGTCACAGTTCTAGAAACTCCCCTGTCTAACAACCATGTGAAGCAAAAGTGATAAAGACAATTTGAAGCCACAAATCTGGTAGACAGTTTTCCAGCTGACTGCTACTTCATGCTATCACTAATGTGCTTAAACTAAAAAAAAATTACACAACATCATTGGTGAAATCAGTATATGTAAGGACAGATTTCTCTTTGTGACCAAAAGCTGTTCCTTTCTTCCCCTTTTGCTTCACTTAAACCCTAGACCATCATAGCTATGACGCACTATAACTCTGTATCAGTTGATTGTCATCCTTCTGGGAGAAGTCAAATCCAGACACACTCTTTTGGTCTGATGCTGCTGCGTATTTGCAATAGCAAAATTGCTGCCTTGAGAAATGAGAAACTTCCTCTGCCTTCTCTATCACTTAATTTTTATCTACCATGCAACCTAGAACTAGATAGCATTGATTTTGGCTGTCACGTTTTATGTTTTAACCTTCCCAGCCCAGTAATTTCTGATTTATTTTTAATAGGAAAATCTTATTTGCAGTGCTATCATGTTGTAATTATAATTAGTGTGTTCAGTATGCTTATAGATGATTGAAGTAAGTGTATTGCAAACACTTGGCATTTGCTTTAGTAAATATCTATGCTTATTTTTAGGTGTCCTAAGCAGTAAAACATTCAGTTCTGTTTGGAGAATATAATTAAGTTGGACAATGCAAGTGTGACTAGTAGGATTTAAAGATGCTGCAATTTATATGGCAAAATGTTTTTCTAATTAATTTTAAAAATGTTGTGTTCCTTGTATTTCAGAACTTCCAATTAAAATACTGCTTATGCTGCTGTTTACTGTGTATAGCTTCTCTTCGTTGAAATCTCTATTCAGGTAATTAAAGAAACTCGTTCCCAAAGCCAAGAACAAAACTACTTCCTCTGTCACTGGGAGCAGTGTTGTCATAAGGGGCAAACGGTGCAGAAGACCGATGCTGAAGTATCAAATTGAAGCGTTCCTGGTCAAAAGATGCTGCTGCCTCCACTCTCTTCCCAGGAGGCAAGGCTTAAGTTAGGATTATTATAGCACGTCCTTGTTATGTTTGAATTGTGACAACTACCCAGGTAGTCCCAGCAGGCTGTAAATCCCCACCTGCCTGGTGCCCTGTTAAAGCACAAAGTTGTAATGCTGTAGCCTGTGAGGATTTAATTTGATATTAGAACACTTATTGCAGTGAGTTATCTGAAGATTGTCTGTGCTGGTGGTTATAAATACTACTGTGGTTTTTTTGCACTAGTACTTAGTATTTTCATGTGTGGAAGGGGCAGTCTATAATAACATGCATTTACAATCTGTAATGCGTCAACAAATCTCCTGAAACACTTGATTGTCAGAACATAGAATTCCCTAAATCATCCTGTGTATTTTTACAGGCCATTTTGACCCACTTGACCAAAGACAGTACTTATCCTTATAACCACTGTAGTCTCCACTTTCCTGTTTCCCAAACTTTTCATGGCAAAGCCAAGCTGTAGCGAAGGATCTGTTGGAAATGCTATAAGCCTGTATTCAGTACTTGTCACCTGCTTTTTGTCGGTGGTCCTCTTTCAACCAGACTGCTTCCCCCCCACTTAGTATTTCAGAATTCAGTCATTCTGTCTCAAGAGCTCTATCTGAAAACCTCTGTGGGAGCTTAGCTTCTGTCTAGAGATGGAGCTTTCGCAAGTTTCCTGTTCGTTCCTAGTGTTCAAAAAAAAAAAAAACCACCCCAGATTCCTTCCAGAAGAATGTGAATTCCCTTGTAAACTTACTTGCAGTCAAAACCCAACCACTGATGTCCTTTGCAAGAGAGATTGGCTCATACATCCTACAGAAGGCTAGGAGCAAAGGGTCAGTGGTTAAGATAAATCTGACATTTCCAGTCTCTGGGTGTAGAACAAGTTCTGTGGAACAAATGTGTGTATGAAGGTCTCTGTACAGTTGTTCACTGGAATGATACGAGATAAAGCAGAGCAACTGCTGAGGTTTCTACTTAAATTCCAGGGTATCTTGGAACTTGGTGTTAAAAACCATGTGATAAGGAAATTAGCTGTACTCTATTACCACATCTTCCGATTGAAACTCTTTACGTTATTTAAAAGCTTTATTGTGAACTAATGGGAGATATTCTTTGCACTGGTCACTGGTGATAGCTGAGAAATAGTTCACTTCAGTTAACGTCATGCATTTTAACACTTTTTTTTTTTAATTCCTTTGACAGGAGAGAGAGGCCTCTCCTTAACTGGCTTGAAACAATCTACCTCGTCCAACTAGTGCCTTTGGAAATCTTCTGTGAAATTGTCTTTCCTTTGACCACCTGGAAACTGCACTTCCCTTTTGTCCCTCTGTTGCTGACCTCTGTGTACTGTGCTCTGGGTGTCACCTACGCTTGGCTGAAACTCTATGTCTCCGTCTTGACTGAAAGAATTTCTGTTAGACAAAAGGCTGAGTAAAGCTGCAGTGTGGCAACCAGTCCCATGTTTGAGGGGATTATTGGGCACACTGAGGGATTGTCACAAGAACATATGGCTCTCAATAAAACACAGTGTATGTGTACCATGGCCATGAGGAGATTCTTTCTTCCAACACTTCTATACTGCCAACGAGGATACCTCTGACCAGAAGCACTCTTCACAATAACATGGTGAGATGCCACTTGCTGTGGATAAACTGTGAAGCTTAATAAGGTCCAGACTTCTGTCCTGAGGAAAACCTGCTGGCTTTCCCACTACTGTTTGTATTTGAATAAAAATTGCTGTGGTAAATTACAAAGGATCATTGCTGTGTAGGAGAGTGTTGTAACTGCATTCTGTGGAACATATAAATTAAAAAACTTGATATTTTTTGTTTGAGCATTTCTTGCGGTTTTTGTATCTCATGTCTAAGCCCTACTTCTTGAGGGACACCTGCACAAGTAAGGATGTAGTGTCTAGCTGGAAACTTGGCCTGCGGTGCTTTGTCAAACTCTTGAACACCCAAATCTGAAGCTTTACATTGTTGCTTAATATGTTTGTGTTGTTTTGATCATCTTCCATACAGTCTTTGCAAAGAGGTTTTAATATTCCTGTAATCATACTTATTTTTGTAGACCAGGTTGCCTCATTTCAGACACATGCCTTGATTTGATACTGTTTCAACACTATTAAACATATTGGATAATGTGGCTGGATAATTGTATTTATTTGCAATTCATGTAAAACTGCAACCATGACAGGAGACCAACTGTCCACAATTCCTCTGGTAATGATGAGGTATATCCTGTTCTGCCTCTGCAGATTTTTTTCTTCAAAAAAACCCAATCTTTTTCAAGATCTTGCTCTAGAAATTGGGGTCTAGTTTGGAGCCCAGCACTGACACATGAAGCTGGGAGGGGAGAAGGGATGGATTTTTACCGTGTTTTTCCAGCAGTTTTTGAACTTTCTTCCATGTTAGTTTAAGAACATGACCCCCTTCAGAGGGGATAGCCCAGGGGATGGTTGTGCCCTTTGTGTTCTTTGAATATTTTGGATGTGAAAATAGAAGTGTGGCTCTTGTTAGGTCAGGGGGTGGACAGTAGTCACTGTGGCTATTTGTGTAACCAAATAGCTTCCATGTTTAACCTTTCATGGCCAGTGAGTCTTTCTGTTACTTTCTAGGTTTTTTTACTCCATTAATTACTTTGTCATGTTCTTTTTGGCTGCTGTGACTGCTGGCAGTGCCTCGGTGCAGCTTTCACCTGTATTCTGCCTTCAAGTCTAAGCCTCAAAGCTCTGCATGGAGTGAGGTGTCTGCAATGCTCCTGTTTATCCATGTACAGGTGCTGTCCTGTGTTGGGGAATAGCAATATCCCCTAAAAAACTCTCTCCCTGCTCTTCTCCAGCATCGCCTTTGCAAGACGAGCTGAAGTCCTCCAAGGACTCCTGCCTCAACTTCAGCGTCTCTCGCTAAGGAGCAGTGGCAGCCAAACCTCCTCTTTTATGGAGAAAAGTTGAATAATAAATTCTTAGGAAAGAGGCTGGGAAAACTTTAGGACCCATGGTGTGTTCATTAATGGTTATGGTAAGTGACATTCTCACTCTCTACAACTACCTGAAAGGAGGGTGTAGCGAGGGGGGGTTGGTCTCTTCTCGCAAATAACAAGCTAGGGGACAAGAGGAAATGGCCTCAAGTTGCACCTGGAGAGGTTTACATGGGATAGTAGGAAAAATTTCTTCATTGAAAAGGTTATCAAGAACCGGCACAGGCTGCCCAGGGACGTGGTGGAGTCACCATCCCTGGAGGTATTTAAAAGATGGGCAGACATGGTGCTGAGGGCATTCCCAGAGGTATTTAAAAGATGGGCAGACGTGGTGCTGAGGGACGTGGTTTAGTGGTGGTTTGGGCAGTGTTAGGCTGATGGTTGGACTCGATAATCTTAAATGTCCCTTCCAACCCAGACAAGTCTATGTCAATCCTGGTAATGTTGCAACTGGTTTCATATGATTTTTACAGTAATAAGTAAACCTAGCAGGACCGTAGGTCTTAGTCTTTAATCTGTCGGCCAGAAGAGCTCTGAAAAGGAACTGGCTTTTAATTTTTAGGGTTTAATTAAACCCCTATAATTTAATTACAGACCGGCCTCCCCGGCCCGGCGCAGCGGGGCTGAGACGCCTCACCCGGAGGGCTCAGGCCTGCGGGACCCCCCCCGCTCCGTCCCGGGTAGCGCCGCCCGATCTGGGGGTGGCTGAGTTGCTTTGTGGGCCGGGAGAGAGTTGGTTAGGTTTTTGGGGTTGAGTTGTTTGGGGGGAGGGTTTTGGTGAAATACGTAAAAGCGGGAAAGG
>NW_009647680.1:10052592-10053158 GCF_000708025.1 Charadrius vociferus
GGGGGAAGGGGAGATGGCACTGGGGGGGAGGGGGGGAGCTGGAGAAGGAAGGGAGGATGTGGGATTTGGGTTGACTCTGAGGGATCCGGGGTGGGATGGGGAGAGATGGCCCTGAGATGAGGGTTGGGGGGGTTAGAGGGGGTTGGGAGTATGTGGGATTTGGGATGACTGTGAGGATATAGAGGTAGGAGAAAGAGGAGGGACCCCTGAGGTGAGGGGCTGAGGGGGTTAGAGGGAGGTTGAGGGGGCTGAGGAAGGGGTATCTGGGATTTTTGGTGACTTCGAGGGTTATAGGGGCTTGGGGAGGGGGAGGGAGCCTGGAGGTGAAGGACTGGGGAAGGGGGTATGTGGGATTTGGGGTGACTCTGAGGGATCTGAGGGGGCAAAGGGCAGATGGCCTTGAGGTGAGGGGCTGGGGAAAGGGGTATGTGGGATTTGGGGTAACCTTGAGGAATACAGGGGCAGGAGAAAGAGAAGGGAGGCCTGAGGTGAGGGGATGTGGGGGGCTGGAGGGGGGTTGAGGGAGCTGGGGAAGGGGGTATGTGGGATTTGAGGTACCTATGAGG
>NW_009647680.1:10054061-10056426 GCF_000708025.1 Charadrius vociferus
GGGGGGCTGGCTGGGGCTGGGAGAGGGGCTGTGACAGGGGGATGTTCCTCCTTCTGCTGCAGGAGTTCACCGCCAGGTCCTGTTCACTACCGTGGGATGGTTTGTTGGCTATTACCTTGTGAAACGGGCGGATTACATACATGCCAAACTGGACAGAGAGTTGTTTGAGTACGTCAGGCACCACCCCGAAGACTTTAAGAGAGCAGGTATAACAACTTGGTATTTTAAGAAAGACCTCGGCCTGCCAAAACGTACCCGTTAATCAGTGCTAATGTATGCGAAGATTTTGCAGGGCTGCTTGCAGAATCTTCTTTTCTAGCAAGACGTACAGACTGCTAACTCTTTCCTGCTTATTAATGATCTGTTGCAACAGTAATAAGGATTTTGTGATATGAAAATAGATATTTTCTATTACCTATTTCTATTCTAATAGCTATTTCTATCAGCTGCCTTGATGACCAACTCTTCCTCTGAAAAGCTTTTTCTAATATAAGATTGGCAGAGCCAAAGAAAATAAGAACAGATCAAACTTGTGCCTCTGAAGAAGTAAAGAAAGTAATGAAAATGGGAAATCGCAGGTTTTATTCTTCTAAAATCACTATTTTACTGTTTTAAAAAAATTGCAGTGCATGTCAATTCAAAAATGGTGTGATGAACGTCCAGAAAATAAGCAGAGCAGGTGAAAAAAGAATAAACAGAAAAGGCAGAAAACCAGAAGTGCTGCTGGCTCTTGCTGGCTTAGAGCCTTAGTGAAGAACAGCAGTGTTTTACTGAATGTACTCACTAAGCCCAGCAATGCAATGACAAATTTTGGTGAAAACTGGCTATTTTTTAGTAAAATATAGTTAGGTGACTGGCTGCTGGATTGGGATCTGCGTCATCCCATGTTGGAAGGAATATGTAGAAATAAACCATTAATACTGAGATGTCTTCACGGGGATCTGTGGAGAGCCCTATGGAAAAGAAGTGAGGTATTCCATTACGCAGCAAGTTAACAGTTGGTAGCAAAACCCATGTTTTTGGTGGCTCTGTTAACCTGTGGAAGAGAAGTGAGGTATTCCATTTACACAGCAAGTTAACAGTTCACTGTTGGTAGCAAAGCCCATGTTTTTGGTGGCTCTGTTAACCTTAAGACTCAATATTAAAAATCTTCAGAATTGATCTCAAATGCTGGTTAGGTTTTCCCATCTCCACCCCTTTGCCTTTTGCAGAAAGGAAAAGAATAGGAGAACTTATGGAGGATTTCTACCCAGTTCGCTGAGGATTTCTTCAACGGACCGGCTGTAGCTCTTCAACCGTCCATGGCTTGGAAACTGAACCATTACTTGCTTTCACGTAATAAAAGCTATGATTAAATACTTCAGTGAAAGTAGTTATGTAAATTCCTCCTTTTTATTTCTCCTTGGTGTTTCTCCTAACCCTTGAGCGTGCTCTGGCCCAGCCTCCGGAGACGTGAAATCTTGCTGTGAAATTAATTCTGTCCCGCTAGAGAAAATAGATGCTCTACCTAATTAATTCCCGTATCTATTTTGCATTCCTGTGTGGCTTTTTCTTTGCTGGGGACCAGGATGAAACCTTTCTACTTACTCACTTGGTTGTTGGCTCCCAAATCCATGTACTGAACCCAAATGTTTCCCCGCCACTCTGAGGAGCTGCAGCTCTTCAGGATTTCATTGCAGGGTGCTCTGCACCTCTGGACCTCGAAACGCTTCCAGTTGAGGCTGCTCCAGTTGTGAATGGTTTTTTTTATCGAATTACCTATCTCCCATGCTGGTTTTCAGCACCTACCCTGGCTTCCTCCTGCGCTGCTGCCTTCCCCCTGTGCTCTTGGTATGACTTTCTGCTCTGCGCAGTGTCTCAAAGCACTTTCTCCGGCGCCTCTTCCCCGGGGAAGCCTCTCGCTGTGCTCTGGGTGCTGTTGCCTCCCCCCTGCTTCCAGCCTGGTGCCATGCCAAGGTGTGGGACAGCAGCATCCCTCTCCTCGCCTCGTCACCAGGGTCCAGTTCTGCTCCTGGGTGATGCTGCACAAGGCCAAGTCAAGGTCCTGCACATGGGTCGGGGAAATCCCAAGCACAAATACAGGCTGGGGGATGAGGGGATAGAGAGCAGCCCTGAGGAGAAGGGCTTGGGGGTGTTGGTGGATGAGAAGCTGAACGTGAGCCAGCAATGTGCACTGGCAGCCCAGCGATCCCCCGGCATCCCGGGCTGCATCCCCAGCAGCGTGGCCAGCAGGGCGAGGGGGGATTGTGCCCCTCTGCTGCGCTCTGCTCTGGGGAGACCCCCCTGCAGTGCTGCCTCCAGCTCGGGGGCCTCAGCACAGGAGAGACATGGACCTGGTGGAGCGGGGCCAGAGGAGGCCCCGGAG
>NW_009647680.1:10056660-10059960 GCF_000708025.1 Charadrius vociferus
CCCATCCCTGGAGGTGTTCAAGGCCAGGTTGGACGGGGCTTGGAGCAACCTGGTCTGATGGGAGGTGTCCCTGCCCATGGCAGGGGGGTGGAACTGGATGATCTTCAATGTCCCTTCCAACCCAAACCATTCTATGATTCTATAACCCCTGCTCAGGCAGGGTCAGTGATGGGACCACACCTTATTGGATTTTGGATGTCTCCAAGGATGGAGACTTCACCACCTCTCTGGGCAGCCTGAGACAGTGTTTGACCATCTTCACTGGATGAAAAAGGAAAAGTTTTTCTTAAGCTCAGGTGAAATTTCCTGCGTTTCAGTTTGTGCTCATCAGCTCATGTCCTGTTACTGGAGCACCAGAGAGTCTGGCTCCATCTTCTCCACATGTCCCGTTAGGTCTTTGTACACATGGATAAGATTCCCCCTGAGCCTTTTCTTCTCCAGGCTGAACACTCCCAGCTCTCTCAGTCCTTTCATCATCCACTATGTCCATGTCTCTCTTGTACTGAGGAGTCCGGACCAGACCAGGCACTCAGATGTGTCCCTGTGAGGCAGAGGAGCAGGGAAGGATGTCCTCCCTCCACCTCCTCCAGGGAGGCTGGTGGCTGTCTTTGTCCTGAGGACACCTTGATGGCTCAGGGCCAACTTGGCCACCCAGAGAGCCAGACCTGGGGGCCACGGCTGTGAATTTGTGGGGTGCTTTCCCCCTGGCACCTGCGCGAGCGGGCGATGGGCAGCAGCACCTCAGTTGGGCTGAGGCCAGAGCACCCCCAAATCCGAAGGGCACAGGGTGCAGCAGGGACCGTGCCCCCGGGAGGGCTGTGGTGGTGGCAGCCCACCCATCCTTGGGGCGGTGCGTGGTGAGCGCTTCTCGGGACTGGGCACAGGACTGTATTTGGAATTCCTTATTTATTTAACATTTTGGGTTGAAACTCTACTTTATCTCTCGTCTTCCTGATGCTGACTCTGCATGCCCAGGTCACTGCTTTCCGGTTAATTAGACGTTGTTAAGCAGATATTAATAAACCTGCGATCCTGATTGGCTTCAACGATGTGAACGGAAAAGGTTGTTTCCCCGTGGCGGTTGGCAACAGCGCCGGTGCCCCGGGAGCCTTTCCAGGGCAGCGCGGAGCCAGTGTCCCCTGGCCCGCTGGAGCGGGCCTGATCTGCCCCATCTGCCCTCATCCTGCCAGGGACCGATGCTGGGGTTTTCAAGGACAAAGACCTTTCCTGTGACCATCTCGTGTCTCTTATCAGCCATGTCCACCAGCAATGGCCAGCAGCAGGGCACCCTCAGAGCTTGACGCATCCCTGGGGGCAGCGTGATGCAATGATGCCGTGCAATCAGAGGAGGAAGGGACATGCAGGTCCTGGGGGATTGCAAGTGGCCCATAAGTCGTCAGCGTGTCCTTCCAGCTGTCCCACGTCATAGACCTTTTCTGGGAACATCTTGCATCTCTTATCAGTCATGTTCAACAGCAGTGATGGTCAGCGCTTCCCCAAATTTCATGCTATGATACTTCCCCGGGGCACCACCAGCCTCTCCAGCTGCCCAGCACACTGCCCAAGCCAAAAGCCATGGACAGAAGTGACCACAGGCCTTCCTTACTGTGACCAACCATATTCTCCAGGTGACACAGGTCCTGGACTTCATCTCCAGCCAGGTAGACCACCAGAGGGACATCACCTCTTCCTATGGTCTTCACCTAACCGGGAACCAACTGGTTCAACAGAGGCAGAGGAGCTCCAAAGGCAGTTTGGAGGCCTCATGTCCATCTTCCAGCTGCACTTCTTCCTTAGCATGTGCCATCACACTCCAACTTGAGGTGGCATTGCAATGGGGAGAGCTTAGGTGTCTCCCAGCAACCCCCTTGTGTTTCAGTGTTTCTGGATAAGACAAAACTGCAACCTTGCAAGGGTTGGGGAGTGACACAAGGACAGGTCTGCTCTGAAGTCCTCATGTTGGTGGGGGGTCTTCTCTCAGCCCGTGTCTTGGGGGATTTGGTGCTCAGCGGCTGCTTTCCTAGAAAAGCAAGACTTTGGGGCGGTGGTGCAACGAGATTCTCAGGTCTCTGCAGCCACAGAGATATTTGGGAATGCTTCCCCCCAACCTGCCGTCCTCTTGGGGACCCCTTCCACACCCATGCCTTGGGAAGGGGGAAAATCTCACCATGCGCATGTCTCCAAATCTCCCTATGTCATCCCCAGCACCTCTTGCTGTCAGATCTCCCCCATGTCTCCCCCCAACCCCGCAATCCCCCGGGACTGTCTTTGTCCTTGCTCAGACCTGCCTGGCACTCTTTCACGGATGGGAGGGCTCCAGGTACTGCCCCCAGCTGCTGTCCCCTCCTGGAGGGACCCCTGCCATCCTTCCCAGAGCCACAGAATTGCCAGAGCCCCTCTCCAAAGCCACCACCACCATCCTGCCACTGGCTACTCGGCCACTGGTGGCTAGTTTCTATGTCGCCGCTGTGGGGAGGATGAGTTGAAGCCAACATGGTCTTCACAGCCAGGAGAAAAGTCCTGAACAAGCAAGAAGAGGTGGGATTCACCATCATAACCCAAATCTGGACGAGTGCCTGAGATTCCGGGAGCAGTTGCTTCCCAGAGGGGCTGAGACCTGCAGCTCTGCTGCCCCCCAGGGACAGTCCCCAGGCTCAGCCCCACTTGGGGCAGCTGTGGGGCAGAAACCCCAATGGGCAGGAGAAAGGTGTGGGGAACTTTTGGGCGTGGGGCAGAACCAGCAGTAGTGGGAGACCCCAGGGGAGACCTTTGAAGAGAACCCTGAATCTGGTGACTCCTTTCTACGTGGGCTGATGCCTCCCTCCCTCCCGGGTGCACAGCAGTGGGGCTCAGGCAGAAATTCTTTGAGGGTGGTGAGATGCAGGAACAGGTTGCCCAGAGAAGCTGTGGATGCTCCATCCGTGGAAGCATTCAAGATCAGGTTGGACATGGCTTTGAGCTACCTGATCTAGTGGAAGATGTCACTGTACACAGCAGCGGATTGGACTACATGGTCTCGGAAGGTCCCCTCCAACACAAACCATCCTGTGACTCTCTGATTCTTTAACCCTTCAAATTCCCCATCACTGCAACGGAAAGTTCCGTCCCGGCAGAGCCGGTGTCCCCCTGCCCCACACCGGGGCACTCGCCAAAAGCTCCAGCCAGGGGAAAGCACCACACTGACAACGGCTTCTCAGGGCTCATTTTATTAGCAAAGGGTGGGGAAAACGCCCCTCAGAGTCCAGGCACCAGCTGGAAAAGGGCTCGGCCGTCGCCCGGAACGGTGGAGGTCACACGTAC
>NW_009647680.1:10060108-10064429 GCF_000708025.1 Charadrius vociferus
CTGGGAGATGAGCTGTCGCAGTGCAGGGAGGGCGAGTGGGGTTGGGAAGAGCCCACGATGGTCAGCGATGGGGACATCCTCTCCTTCGTGCAACCAGCACCCATCCTGCAACAACAACTGTCCTTAATCCCAAAGGCCATCCCAGGGA
The DNA here is from genome assembly GCF_000708025.1 of Charadrius vociferus. NCBI lineage: Eukaryota > Metazoa > Chordata > Aves > Charadriiformes > Charadriidae > Charadrius > Charadrius vociferus. The sequence continues at coordinate 10,060,257 of NW_009647680.1, forward strand.
GAGACCTGGTCCACCAGCCCAGGCTCCAGAGACCCTGAACCCCCGGAGTCTGTGCACGGAGGGATGGGAAGAGTCCCCTCCTTCAGCACGGAGGTGCAAATCTGCTGGCATGTGAGGGCACAGCCCCCATTTCAAGGCACTTCCCAGGAGCTCCCCACCCCTGCAGTGTGAGGGACCTTCCCAGGAACATCAGCCACCCCCTGTCCCAGTGCCCCCGGGCTCTGCTCCCCCCCAGCTCTTACCTGGTGGCCAGGGCAGGGTCACCAGCTGGGCTGCCCCTCGCTGGGGCTGATCTGCTCCAGGATCTGGCTGTACCTCCGGGTGAGGGCGTTGGTGTCCCTGGTGAGGTGGGTGAGGACCTGCTGCAAGCCGGCCAGGTGGTGGGACAGGCGCTCCTCCAGCTGGGCATCCATGGTGTCGTCGTCCGAGGATGTGTCGGTGTTGGCATCGGCGTCGCTCTGACTCTGGTCACTGACAGAGGCCAGGCCTTTCTCCACCATGGGCTTGATGGCCTTGAGGAGCTGGTAGCGCTCGTAGAGGTCCGTGGGGCCGCCTGCGGCCGGGGCCGCCCCCTCCTGCTGTGGGAAGACCCCTCGGAGCAGGCTGGGGAACATCACCTCCTGCTCCATCTTCTGGGTGGCTGAGAAGTACTGCTCCATGGCCGTGCTCCTGCGTGTCTGACAGCGCTGCTCTGGGCTCTTCTTGGGGTGCCGCCTGCAACCCGTCCCCACCGAGGGCTTTTTATGCAGGGCCGGGGCACGTCCCTCCTCTGCTGTCCTCTGCTGTCCTCTCCTGCCAGCCCCGGCCTGGCTGGACGGCCGCAGGGATGGGCTTGGCTCCAGCCCAGCTGGGGCTCGGCCGCGCCATGTCCCTGCCTCTGTGCAATCTGTCCTGGCCCGGCCTCCCCGTGGCCTTCGCCCGAGCTGGCCGGGGGTCCCGCTGTGTCCCCATGCCGGGACCGGGGCGGCGAGGAGGAGAGGTGCCCGGGGCTTCTCCCGACCACTTGCCTGTCCCCTGACACAACCATTTGTGGGGTACCGGGAGAGCGGGGCCATCTCCTGTCCCCCGGTACAGGCAGCAGTGCTGCCGTGGTGGCCGTCACCTCTCCCTCCTCCTTGCTGCTGCGCGCTCAGGACGTGAACCCTCTGGGGACGTTGAGCAACTCCCTTCTGCAGACGTATGGAAAATGCCACTGGGATGCGCTGCCACATGGGGTCCCACGTGGGATCCTGGGGACAGAGGAGCCAGCTGGCGTCCAGCCATGGTGGTCCCCAGAAGCATCCCCTTCCCCCGGGCTGTCCCCGAGCCGGGCAGGACAGCGACAGGGATGAGGACCATGGTCCACAACTGCTGGTCTGGAGGCAGTTGCAGTGACCCGTATGGACAAATCTCACTGGGGATGCGTTGCCGCATGGGGTCCCACGTGGGATTGTAGGGACATGGGGTGGGGACAGGGATGGGACCAAACGGCATGATGTGAACCTCCTGCAGCAGTTGCATGGAGTCGTTACTGCGCGTGGCGGAGCACGGATGGTGCCAGCACCACCCCACCACCCCCATCCTGGGGCAGAGGCCATGGCTGAAGCAACTGCCAGCACTGCCTGTCCCCATGTGTCCCTGCAGGATGTGGCAATCAGGGAAGATTGTTCTATTTGAGGAAAGGCCACATGGTCCCTTGTCGCTTTCGCAACCCTTGGTGGTGGCAGCTCTCCCAATCCCCCCCCCCCTGTCCCACCAGGTGCCCATGCTGCTACCTGTCCTCTGCCCCCCTGACCCATCACCTCCACTGCTCTTGTTCCTTCCAGGGTGTCCCCAGCATTTCTAGGTGTCCTGCTGTGTGGCCCAGCACTGCTCTGAGGTGGGCAGGTGCTGCCAGCTCCATGCTCTTGGGGCATCTGGGCCACCATGGAGCTTCCTGGAGAAGCATGGACATCCTAGAGTCCCTCCAGGGTGGGCACGGTGGCCTGCATTCACCCTGAGATCAAGCTTCACCATGGAGTTCATGGAGGACACGTTGGTCTGCAGCCACTAGTGACAGCCGTCAACCTCTGCTGAGAGATGTCCTTCCCTCCGGGGACATGTGAGCAGGTGCCACTCCAGCCAGCCCCTGTGAGGGGGCCTGATGCCGTGTCTCCTCAGGACATGAGTTTCCTCCCCAGGCATGTCCTCAGCCCATGGGGGCATCTCTGACGCAGCATCTCTACCTCTCCCCAGGGCAGCAGAGCCAGGGACAGCCCAGAGCAGGGCTGTGCTCAGCACCCCGGGTCTGTGTCACCTCAGTCCCTCTGCCTCTTGGTGGTGCCACGGGGGGATGTGACAGCAGGAGCTGCCAGGGATGACACAGAGACACTTGTGTGGTCGCATTTTTCGCCCTCTGAGCCATGGCTGGGGACAGTGCCCCCAGCAGGATGATGGGTCGGGGGGAGGCTTTCCCAAAGGTGGTCTCTGTGGCAGCAGAGACCCAAGGAGCTCATTGCCCCTCCTGGGGGGCCCCCATGTCTCTGAGGAGCCTCTCCCGGGCCCCCACCTGGAGCTGGGCACCCCGTTTCAGCTCAGCCCGGCCCCAGCCCTGCCGCAGCCCCTCTCCCCCGGCTCCTGCCATTGCGGCTGGCGGTGGCTGCTCCCCCCCAACCTCTTCCAGCAGGATGTTGGGGGCCCATTTTTGGCCGATGGGGTCCCCAGAGGCACGAGGAGGGCTTGGGGAGGACTCATGTCCCAAGGACAGGGACCTGGAGAGTGACCTGGGGCTGCAGAGCCCCCCTGATGCGCTGCTCCAAGTGCTGTGTCAGCTCAGGAGGATGATGCCAAAGCCAAAATAAGGGAGCAGAGTGTCCCCTGTGTCCCCCTGCAATGTCCCTCCCAGCAGATCCACGGTGGGCCAGACCCACAACGTGGCCAAGCTCCTGGCCAGCACCTACTTGGGGCCAGCAGCACCCACACACCTTGGTGTAGTGCAGGGTCCCATGGCAGGACACCCAGGGACACCGGGGACACCCGGGAAGGGACAAGAGAAAAGAAGGCTGAGGGGAGACCTTCTCGGTTTCTACAACTCCCTGAACGGAGGGTGTAGCAAGGGGGGGTTGGTCTCTTCTCCCACGTAACAGGCAATAGAGCAAGAGGAAACGGCCTCAAGTTGCACCAGGGAGGCTGAGACTGGATATTAGGAAAAATTTCTTCACCAAGAGGGTTGTAAAGCACTGGAACAGGCTGCACAGGGAAGTGGTGGAGTCACCACCCCTGAAGGTATTCAAAAGACATGTAGATGTGGAGCTGAGGGACATGGTTTAGCGGTGGTTTGGGAAGTATTAGGTTAGCAGTTGGACTTGATGATCTTATTGGTCTTTTCCAACATAACTGACTCTATGATTCTAGAAGAGGAGCAGTGGGGACAGGTCTGGAGAGGAGAGGGCAGGTGGCAGCGCGGGCACCTGGCTGGGACACGTGGGGGTGGTGGGACAGCTGCCACCACCAATAGTTGCGAAAGGGACAAGGGACCCCACAGCCTTTCCACAAATAGAAAAATCTTCCCCGATTGCCACACACTGCAGGGATACATGAGGACAGGCAGTGCTGGCCATTGCCCCAGCCGTGGCCTCTGCCCCGGGATGGGGGGCTATGCGGGGTGGCCCTGTCCATACTCCCCCATGGGCAGCGATGGCTCAGTGATGGAACTGAAAGAGATTCATGTGATGGTATCAAGTCCTCATCCCCATCCCTGTCCTGCCCAACTGCAGGAGAGCCCGGGGAAAGGCGATGTTTCTGGAGACCACCATGGCTGGACGCCAGCTGGCTCCTCTGTCCCCAGGATCCCACGTGGGACCCCATGTGGCAGCGCATCCCAGTGGCATTTTCCATACGTCTGCAGAAGGGGGTTGCTCAATGTCCCCAGAGGGTTCACGTCCCGAGCGCGCAGCAGCAAGGAGGGAGAGGTGACGGCCACCACGGCAGCACTGCTGCCTGTACCGGGGGACAGGAGATGGCCCCGCTCTCCCGGTACCCCACAAATGGTTGTGTCAGGGGACAGGCAAGTGGTCGGGAGAAGCCCCGGGCACCTCTCCTCGTCGCCGCCCTGGTCCCGGCATGGGGACACAGCGGGACCCCCGGCCAGCTCGGGCGAAGGCCACGGGGAGGCCGGGCCAGGACAGATTGCACAGACGCAGGGACATGGCGCGT
>NW_009647680.1:10065797-10070681 GCF_000708025.1 Charadrius vociferus
AGGCGGTTTTCTGAGGGTGATGGCTCGTGGAGGCGCCGGAGTAGGACCGGGAGCGGTGTGCAGGGAGCAGGCACTGCGCATCCTGCTGGGGACAGCAGTGATGGGGAATTTGAAGGGTCAAAGAATCAGAGAGTCACAGGATGGTTTGTGTTGGAGGGGACCTTCAGAGACCATGTAGTCCAATCCCCTGCCGTGTACAGTGACATCTTCCACTAGATCAGGTAGCTCAAAGCCCTGTCCAACCATAGGGTATCCACAACTTCTCTGGGCAGCCTGTTCCAGTGTCGCACCACTCACAGCCTAAAAAATGTCTTCCTTATGTCGACAGCAACACCAGCAAAAGCTGTTGCCTGTTTTCCATGCACAAAAGGGTCTGAATCTGCCCAAATTTGCAACAGCAATATAGACACTGAGCCCCGCTTCTGTGCCCCCAGGAGGGAGACGGGGAGACAGCAGCCCATGCACAATGCAGCCACCAGGTTCAGGGGTCTCTTCAAAAGTCTCCCCTAGGGGTGTCCCATCACTGCTGGTGCTGCCCTGTGCCCCACAGCTCCCCACACATTGAGTTTCTGCCCCAGAGCTGCCCCAAGACGGGCTGATCCAGGGGACCATCCCTGAGGGCCAAGGGAGCTGGACAACATGGGGACACTCCGGGACATGTGTATGGTGGCATTTTCTCCCTTCCTGAGCCGTGGCTAAGGACATGCTCCCCACAAGGATGGTGGTCAGGGGGAGGCTTTCGCAAATGCTGGGTCTGCAGCGACAGAGATCTGAGGAGCTCATTGCACTTCCCGGGGGCTCAGCACCAACCCTGCTCTGCACTGCAACCACACTGCTCTGGGCAGTGTCACTTGTGTATCCTCACAGGGGTGACGGCCAGCTGCTGCCCAGTGGTGTTCAGCCCACCTTTGGGCAGACGGGACACAGCACTTACCCTGGGTCTGGGCCAAAAGCCCCCTGAATCTCTCAGTTTCTGGGAAGGGCAACTGTGGCATTTGTGAAAGCGGCTGCCGAGGACCACGTTCCCCAAAGCATAGACAAACACAACTACCCAAAGCCAGTGTGAGGACTTCAAGAGCGGATCTGCCCCTCATGTTGCTCCTCAACCCTGGCAACATCGCAGCCTCCTGTCTTATCCAGAAACAGTGAAACAAAAGTAGGATACTGGGAGACACCTAAGCTGTCCCCATTGCAATGTCACCTCAAGTTGTGGGCATGAGAGCACAGGCTGGGGGATAAGTGGAGCTGGAAGATGGCCACAGGATCTCCAACACACCTTTGGAGCTTCTCTGCCTCTGTTGAACCATGAGGAATGGAGGGACCTTGGGTCCCAGTGAGGTGAGGACCATGGAGGAGGTGATGTCCCTCTGGTGGTCTACCTGGCTGGAGCACAGGGATGGGACTTGTGTCACCTGGAGAAGACAGCAGTCACCACTGCCAATGACTTCTGGCTTGGGTTGTGTGCTGGGCAGCTGGAAAGGTTGGTGGTGCCCTGGAGAAGTACCACAGGGGGACATCCGAGGAAGTACTCACCACCGTTGTTAAACATGACTGTTAAGAGATGCAAGATGTTCCCAGAAAAGGTCTGTGACGTGGGACAGCTGGAAGAACATGCTGACGACTTATGGGCCACTTGCAATCCCCCAGGAGCCCCAGGTCCCTCTCTGTGACCTGCTGTCTGGCCAGCCAGCCCGAACAGTGGCCACTGTTTCACAGGAAACTTCTGCCTCCTCCGATTGCAGGACATTGCATCACACTGTCCCTGGGGATGCGTCAAGCCCCGACGGTGCCCTGCTGCTGGCCACTGCTGGTGGACATGGCTGATAAGAGACACGAGATGGTCACAGGAAAGGTCTTTGTCCTTGAAAACCCCAGCGTCGGTCCCTGGCAGGATGAGGGCAGATGGGGCAGATCAGGCCCGCTCCAGCGGGGCAGGGGACACTGGCTCCGCGCTGCCCTGGAAAGGCTCCCGGGACACCGGCGCTGTTGCCGACCACCACGGGGAAACAACCTTTTCCGTTCACATCGTTGAAGCCAATCAGGATCGCAGGTTTATTAATATCTGCTTAACAACGTCTAATTAACCGGAAAGCAGTGACCTGGGCATGCAGAGTCAGCATCAGGAAGACGAGAGATAAAGTAGAGTTTCAACCCAAAATGTTAAATAAATAAGGAATTCCAAATACAGTCCTGTGCCCAGTCCCGAGAAGCGCTCACCACGCACCGCCCCAAGGATGGGTGGGCTGCCACCACCACAGCCCTCCCGGGGGCACGGTCCCTGCTGCACCCTGTGCCCTTCGGATTTGGGGTGCTCTGGCCTCAGCCCAACTGAGGTGCTGCTGCCCATCGCCCGCTCGCGCAGGTGCCAGGGGGAAAGCACCCCACAAATTCACAGCCGTGGCCCCCAGGTCTGGCTCTCTGGGTGGCCAAGTTGGCCCTGAGCCATCAAGGTGTCCTCAGGACAAAGACAGCCACCAGCCTCCCCGGAGGAGGCAGAGGGAGGACATCCTTCCCGGCTCCTCAGCCTCACAGGGACACATCTGGGTGCTGGGTCCAGTCTGGGCTCTCCAGTACGAGAGGGACATGGACATACTCAGCAGAGTCCAGCAAAGGTCCATGAAGATGATGAAAGGACTGAGAGAGCTGGGAGTGTTCAGCCTGGAGAAGGGAAGGCTCATGGGGATCTTATCTCTGTGTAGAAAGACCCAAGGGGCATGTGCAGAAGATGGAGCCAGACTCTTCCCTGTGGTGCCCCAGTGACAGGGCGTGAGCTGATAGGCACAAACTGAAACGCAGGAAATTTCACCTGAGCATAAGAAAAACCTTTCCATTTTTTTCCAGTGAAGATGGTCAAACACTGTCCCAGGCTGCCCAGAGAGGTGGTGGAGTCTCCATCCCTGGAGCTATCCAAAACCCAATCAGGTGTGGTCCCGTTGCTGACCCTGCTTGAGCAGGGGTTGGACTAGATCATGTCCAGAGATGCCTTCCAGCCTCTCCACCACTGACTCTGGTCCTGTCTCTGCCTGGTGCCCCCCTGTGCTGTCAACGCAGGAGATGGCTGCAGGCTGTTCACAGCATCCAGGAGGATGCTCTGCCAGGCCTGCGTGGAGGTTGGGACACCGGCAGGGCGGCTTTTGGCTTTGACTCCTGTCATTGCCCCTCTATGGTCTCTCTTGCACGCTGGGTGCCTTCATGCTTTCTTTCAGGCTGACGCCTTCTTGGTTTTAGGAGTTCCTTTTGTAATTCCCTGGTCACTATTTAATCCAGCTGCTCATCATCTTCCTCCGTAACATAACCAGTTTGGGGCAAACACCCTTCAGAGAAGTATCACCTGCTTGTTACCACCTTCTTCTTTGAGCAGGGTGTGCTCTCAAGGCCACTTGCCGAGGGTGGGCTGTGTGAGACCCCCACACCAGTCTTAAGGAGGGTGGCTGGGGCAGAGCTCACAGGGGACTTCCCATCTCAGGATAAACCCATCACTTACTCTCCCTCCCACTTCAAAACTTCCCAAATCAATGTAGTTTTGTGATGGTGCTGCCTGCAACCTGTCTGCACTGGGGGGCAGGACTGTGACCCACTCTCCCAGTGCCTTGGCAGCCATGGGGATGGTGGGGACAGGACGGGATGGGTTGAGAGAGACCCCACCACCTCTCCTCCTTGCCGTCCTGCTCCCGGCATGGGGACACAGCGGGACCCCCGGCCAGCTCGGGCGAAGGCCACGGGGAGGCCGGGCCAGGACAGATTGCACAGAGGCAGGGACATGGCGCGGCCGAGCCCCAGCTGGGCTGGAGCCAAGCCCATCCCTGCGGCGGCCGGGGCTGGCAGGAGAGGACAGCAGAGGACAGCAGAGGAGGGACGTGCCCCGGCCCTGCATAAAAAGCCCTCGGTGGGGACGGGTTGCAGGCGGCACCCCAAGAAGAGCCCAGAGCAGCGCTGTCAGACACGCAGGAGCACGGCCATGGAGCAGTACTTCTCAGCCACCCAGAAGATGGAGCAGGAGGTGATGTTCCCCAGCCTGCTCCGAGGGGTCTTCCCACAGCAGGAGGGGGCGGCCCCGGCCGCAGGCGGCCCCACGGACCTCTACGAGCGCTACCAGCTCCTCAAGGCCATCAAGCCCATGGTGGAGAAAGGCCTGGCCTCTGTCAGTGACCAGAGTCAGAGCGACGCCGATGCCAACACCGACACATCCTCGGACGACGACACCATGGATGCCCAGCTGGAGGAGCGCCTGTCCCACCACCTGGCCGGCTTGCAGCAGGTCCTCACCCACCTCACCAGGGACACCAACGCCCTCACCCGGAGGTACAGCCAGATCCTGGAGCAGATCAACCTCAGTGAAGATCAGTCCAGCTCTTGAGCCTGCACCCCCAGCCTCTGAGGTAAGAGCTTGGGGAGATGCAGTGCCAAGGAGGAGTTGGCTGAGGGGTAACATACTTTGTCCTCTTGCCCCATCAGCGGGGTGGTTTTCCAATGTTTGCATCACACCCTCAAATCCCAGGAGTTATGAGTCTGCATTGCTCAACAGATACACGCTCCTGGATTTGTCTTTCTCAGTTTCCCACTGGTGCAAGCTGTGCTACTGAGCAAAGGTCATTTTGTGATCTCCACATTGTCCCCAGGAGACCCCAGCTCACAGCATAAGCAACGTCTGGCTGCTGCTGGGCTGACACAAAAGATCCCAGGGACAAAAGGGCTAGGTGGTTGGAGGACCCCGAGCTCTGGACTCCAGGAGCTGCCAGATGCTTTTGTTCTGGCTGTTTCTCTTTTTTTCTCTGATTGAAAATGCAACAGAGTCATTTTAGGGAGCAATTCGGCACTTTCAGGTCTCCAAATGTCTAAATTTTACATGTGACCTGCAAACAGCTCAGAAAATTCAATCTTTCC
>NW_009647680.1:10070720-10075754 GCF_000708025.1 Charadrius vociferus
GACTTTCATCCCTGACACCTCTTGGGGACACATTCCTGTGCCCCACCAGAGACGGGGCTCATGGCCAAGGTCCTTGTAGTGAAATGGAGAATGTAGTGAGGCGACAGCAACAACAGGGAGCATTAACAGGGACTTTACATTGTTAACCCTCCTTTTGGAGGAAACCCAGGCAGGAATGAGGATGTCCTGCCCAAATCACATTTGTTATCCCCACAGGGTGATCTGTTGTCCGCAGCCCAGTGGCACTTTTTCTCCTGCGCCAAGTCCCACCGAGGAACATCCTTCGTGAGCAGCGCAGAGCTTGGCCGTCTGCCCGCCGGGCACTGCCTGTACCATCCCACTCGCCCTGCGGTCGATCCTGCCAGCAACCTTGCTGCTTCGTTCCACCCCGGTCCCAGGGGGATTTCTGCGGGGCAGAAATGGGTGTTTTGTGTTATCGCTTTGTAGAAGGCATCTGTAACTTTGAAGCGATGCTTTTTTTCTGTGTGTGCCTAAACCCTCCCAACCGGTCTCTTTGATAATGTAAATAAAACAAAAAGCCTTGTGCAAATGTGTCCTGTGTTACCTACCAGCTCTTGCTTCTCTGTAGCTACTGTCCCCCAGCCCGTGAGGATGGGGGGACCTTGGCCACCGAGGCTACACTTCAGTGCAGGGAGGTGATCCAGTTTTCTCCATCAGGGAGCAGGAATCGGGTTTGCATTGGAATGGATGTTCCCCCAGCCCTCTGGCTCTCACACCTTGCAAAAGCTTGGTGTAATCCTGAAATTATCTGGTGCTGGAATCCCAACCTGCTCCCCAGCATCCTTCTTTCCTTTCCCCAACATCCCCTACTCTCCTGAACTCCCAACTTCTCAGCTCCCCAACCCAATTGGTACCTGTCCATCCCTTCCCTCTGCCCACACTCATCCAGCGCTTCAGACACAGCACTATCTCCACCACACACAGCCCTGGGGACAACCTACTGCAATCTCCACCAAGGCCAGCAACGCTGGGGGGCAATTCTGCCTCCTCCCTGCTTGGCTGTGGCACTCGCCAGAGCCGGAGGCTGAGGAGGAGGTGGGGATGCTCAGCTGGGGTGAGCAGAAAGGCAAAGCTTCGCTCGCCTTCGATCTCTGTGAGCAGTGGGGAGAACAGGGGCAAAGCCCTCGCTGGGTGGGTGGGCAGGGGCTTCAAGCCCTTTGCAGCAGGGTTGGAGCCCTCAGCAGAGCGTGGGTCCCACCTCCAGGTGACTCCATCCCTCCCAGACACACCACCCTGGGGAAGTCCTACTGAGCTGGGCACTACAGGGAGGTGTCCCCTTGCCTCGTCAGGCCATTTTAAAACAAATTCAACTGTTGATACAGCACTGTTTTGACTGAACAAGCACTGGTCCTCCGTCAGATTTGCATTTTTGATTAAAAAAATTGGAGAACTTTGAGTATTTGTGGTGAGAGAAGGATTGCGACCATGCCCAGGGCTGCAGGCTCCGGTAGTGTTGTGTGTGTTACTGCACATGTTCTCTGAATCTGCCATACCACAAGAGCAAAATAACATCCTTCAGACTGAAATCAGAGACTCACCAGCTCTAAAAGTCTCAGTTTAAAATAAGCAAATGTTCTGCAGATGGTTCCCCTGTTTCTTCCCACCACCTGGAGCCATCTTCATGCCTTGGTCACGTTCATGTTAACCCCTTTAGTGGGGCCCTGATTGCTCTGCAGCACTCTGAAGCTCCACAGCACTGTAAAGAAACAGAAAAGCAGGAATTCCATCTCTCGCTTTTATTTTAGTGAAGCTCTGATAGCACAGAAAATAAAAGAGAAAACTTATTTCACAGTTTAACAAAAAAATGCAATGTGGCTTCAAAGCATCGCCCCACTGCTACAGAAGTTTTCTTCACCCTAGGTTTCCCATGGCAGAGTCCCAGGCAAGAATCCCAAAAGAAATGATTTATTTGAGCGGTACAGCAGCAGGGGCAGCTCGAGCTGAGTGCCTCTGGAGAGGGACCCAGAACAAAGAAAATCCTGGCCAATTATACCCTTACAAGCGATGCAGCCACCCTTCACTCGCTCATCATGTGTCTTGCATGTGCCCCTTGGTCCAATGGTAATTTATGGGCTGGGGTCCTCTTATTCCTCATTGGATCCTTCCTCTGCCTCCAGGCAGGCCGTTAGCAGTTCTTATAGAGTCACAGCCTCTGCTGACGGCCATAGCTTCCTTACCTCCTGGTTTGTATGGGTCTCAGGGCCTCCCTTCACGTAACTAAGCAGAAGTTCAACACAAGTTCATCTTATCTTGGTGAAAGTTCTCAGCTTGCAGCGTAAGTCTTCGGCAACTTTAGCTACTAATGCTAAGCAAGTTCTATATACGTAGTATGACAATGCAGCCTAACATTAAGTGATTAACTCCAAACAATTAGTTTTATTTAAACTGAACCACTAATACTCCACGTTCCTTGACACCACCCCACCCCCTGCCTTGATATCCCGAGCAATGGTAGATGCTATCTTGAACTCAGCCATGCTTAAATCTCTGCACAGTCTTAAAAACACCCCAGAGGCACTGACTGTCCTACAGTCCTTGCACAGAAGGGACCCAGCAGTGGTCTGGGGACACCTGATACCTCACATAATTCCTCAGGGGAACACATTCTCTTTGACAAGCAGGATCAAAAAGAATGGCTGTGCTGCCATTCAGCGCGACCTGGACAGGCTGGAGAACTGGGTAGAGAGAAACCTTATGAAGTTCAACAAATGCAAGTGTAGGGTACTGCACCTGGGGAGGAATAACCCCATGCATGGTACAGGTTAGGGGCTGCCCTCCTGGAGAGCAGTTCTGTGGAAAGGGACCTGGGAGTCCTGGAGGACAACGGGATGACCATGAGCCAGCAATGTGCCCTGGTGGCCAAGAAGGCCAATGGCATCCTGGGGTGCATCAAGAAGAGTGTGGCCAGCAGGTTGAGGGAGGTAATCCTCCCCCTCTACTCTGCACTGGTGAGGCCGCATCTGGAGTACTGTGTCCAGTTCTGGGCTCCCCAGTTCAAGAAGGACAGGGAACTGCTGGAGAGGGGACAGCAAAGGGCTGCTACGATGATGAGGGGACTGGAGCACCTTTCTCATGAGGAAAGGCTGAGGGACTTGGGGCTTTTTAGTCTGGAGGAAAGAAGACTGTGGGGGAACTTATCAATGCTTATAAATCCTTAAAGGGAGGGTGTGAGGAGGATGGGAACAGTCTTTTAAAGTGGTACCCAGTGATGGGACAAGAGGTAATGGGCACAAACTTGAACATAGGAAGTTCCATCTAAACATGAGGAGGAACTTCTTTCCTTTGAGGGTGGCAGAGCAGTGGCACAGGCTGCCCAGAGAGGTGCAGGAGTCTCCCACTCTGGAGACATTCCAAACCCGCCTGGACGCCGTCCTGTGCAACTGCTGTAGGTGCCCCTGCTCTGGCAGGGGGTTGGACTAGATGATCTCCAGAGGTCCCTTCCAACCCTGACCATTCTGTGATTCTGTGAAAACAAAAGACATATCATTTTTTGCTCAATTTTCCCGTTAGTTCTTACCTTCCCTGAGACTTTGGGGACCCACCAAGGCTAAAAAGATAAGACTGTGCCATGTAGGGCAACAGGACCGGGAAAGTGTTTCAGCAAGGAGGACAACCCTAGTATGGTGGTCCCAATATTGCACTTCAGGCTTCTCCTGCTGTGGCCTTGGGGAAAGACTCAAGGGCTGGAAGACCCAGGTCTGTCTGTAGGCCCTCTTCCATCCAGGCAGATGTCTGGGAGAAACTCCCACATCTTGCCCAACCACAGCTCTGGGGACCCTGATGTAGCAGGTAGAGAGGCATTACCAGTTTAAAGTGTCTGGTTGATATTAAAGCTTTACAACTGGGCATGTTTGGGTGTCTCTGATGGGTGCAGAAAAATACTGCAGCATCTCCAGCTCTCCTGGTCTTAACTTCTTCCCTGTGTGCATCCATGTGATTAGATGAATATCTAGTCATTTGTTTAAGAAAAGACTTGTTGCCCCTTGTGACTAAGGGAATTATCTTAATGATTGCTATGCAATCATTTTAAAGCTCAAAACCAGCATGCAAATAAAAAGGACTCCCACATATACATGGGAAGGGAACAAAAATATTTGTAAGATACGTATGCACATCTTATACGAGATACACTCCATATGCATTATACTATATATATTTATATGGATACACATTAATCTTTGTTGCAGACAAACCTTCTCACGGGGAGGAAGCAGGCTCAGATTTTGAGGGAGGAGAATTTATGACATAGAATTCATGACCTAGAATTCATGACGTTTGAACGTTTGTAGGTTGTTTTTTTTTTTTTTCCCAGCACTTCTTGTATGATCCTGGTCAACCTTTTGCCAGTCCGGTCCTCAGCACCTTCTTCTCCTTGCTTAAGAGTTAATGCCCATTCAGAGCTTTGACTTAGGGGGAAGACACAACATGCAGAGCAAGGGCAATGTTTCATTTGCTGCATCCTGTTCTCCCAGGGCTTCTTAGAGAGAGACATTCCCTGAAAGGCCCAGCACTGTACAAGGACATATTAAGGTGTCCGTAAACTGTTGCGAATTTTGTGCTCAGGCACTCATCAGGGAAACAGGGCAGGAGTGGACAGAAACTACAGTTTATCGTTTCACTGAAGGTCCCCAAAGAGAACAAGGTATTTCTGCAGTGGTGTGAACGTTGGGAAATGCCCCCTTTCCACCCAATCTGAGCTGCTGCAATGTGGAAAGTGTGAGCAAAATGTGAATAATGTGTGAAATGGGTGGTGAATAAACCATCTGATTGCATCAACAGCCTACGTCAAAGGAGGAGGTGCTGGAAAGAATACCCCAAAACCACATAACCTTTGGCAGGAGCATCCCACCAGGGGACAGGGATATCTGCCACCGATACCGTGAGGGAGCCCCAAAAGTGTAGATCCTTTCTCTGTCTCCCCAGCCATTTATTTCCACAGCAGATGCCCAAGGATTTCCTCTTGATCAAAGCCTTGGTCTCACGGGGTCCTGGAGATACACGGCCAAGGACAGT
>NW_009647680.1:10075781-10079814 GCF_000708025.1 Charadrius vociferus
GGCATCTAATGGTCTCATCTCTCAGCCTTGTTTTTCCACAACTATCCCAGCGTCTCCTCTCCTACCACCATCTTGGAAGAAGCGAACTGTAGCCTCAGCAACAAGACCAGGCATAAACCCACTGGTTGGGCTGCCATCCTTCACAGATTACATTGAAATAATCCTCTTTTCTGCAGATCATCCTTTACCTGGCTACACCAACAGCATCAGCCTGAACTTGGACTGGAGGCAACCCAGTGTCCCTCCAGAGGGAGCGACCAGCTGAATGGACCCATGCCAACATGCTGAATAGGACTGCTGTGTGACAGGGACCTGGGAATAGTAGCGCCCATACACTCAACTCTGCCCCATGCCCTCCATGGGGCATGTCAAGAGCTGGGGGAGAGCTCAGGAAGGGAAAACATATGAGGAGATAAAGATGGGCAAGAGAAGATATGTATCTGTTTTAGCTTCTTGCTCCAGGAAAGCCTATAACCTAAGCTGAACATGATATATATATGGGAAAGAAGTCTATGGGCATGAGGATCAGGAGAATAATGTGGTTTCTCAGGAACGTGAACACTGATGGGCCTGTTGGGTTCTTCTAACCGATGGCAATAGGAATAGTCAAGTCTCTATCCTGAGGATGCCTCCTCCCATTCATCCACAGGGGATGGCACATGCACTTGTTTGGCCAGGAAGCATGTTGCTCCCTTGGCTTCTGATGGTGTCCTGGGGCCTGTCCAAAGCCAGCTCAGATCTCCATACAAGCCACCAGCCATGCATTCCCCAGGTCTGCAAAGGCGGGTGGAGCCGATAAACGTCTGGAAGGCAGTGGGTAGAAATGTCGACGGTGTTTGCACAGCTTATGGCTGTTTGATTTAGGAGTGGCTCCAGGAAGGCAGGGCCACCAGCCCAGCTGCACCAGTGCAGTTCCTGAGCAGGCCTAAAGAAAAATGCTGACGGTTTTGCTTTTCAGCAAAATTTTCACAAACGGTGTGGGCTGGCCACAGGTCAGCAGAGCAACGTGGCAATTCGGAAGAGTCAGTGAATGTATTTCAAAAGGCAAAAGAAATCTGGTTTTCCTGTGACCTTTGCAAGAGCCCTGGCTTGTCTTAGTGCATCCCCTGGCAAACTCCAGGACACAGACTGGGATGCCGTGCCAAGTCCCAGCTGGAGCGAATACTGTCTGCATGGGAGTTCAGAAGAGCTGCACCAAGTTTGTGGCCTCCTCTCTTTGCTAACCCATCCACTGCTCTTTAAAATAACCTGGCTCATTTCCTAGCTTTTCACAGGAATTTCCTCCACTAAGATGCCCTGGAGCAGATGGATCCTGGGAATCACCTTCTTTAGGTGCCCATTCCATTGATGATGATCACTCCCAGCAGTGACAATGCTAGCGGCTCTAATGTAACACAAAGAGCGGAGATCGGCTATGGATTGTCACCTCCATGCTCCAGGCAAATGGACCAGAGCAAAAGGGCTTTATCCCCTCAAGAAACTTCAACACTGGAGAAGAGGGAACAAGAGGAGAAAGGCAAACAGGAGCTGCTCCCAGCTGCTTCCCCACATCTGAACTTCTCATTTACCTTCCTGTTTTAAGCATATAATTTTTTTTTTCCCCCCCATGGATTTAGTGTATTTACTTGTACTAGGGCATAAAACGCAAATCTGAATGTTGTTGACCTACTTCTATTAAACAGAAGCTGCCAATTCAATGTGTTAAGGAAATAAATCTGTTATAAATATTTTTATGGATAATGTTATCTTCCAAGCTGATGTATGTACCAGCATAGAGATGTTCCAGTTCATTGTTATGTACATATTTATACAATTTTCAAAAAAGACACATTTATTCCCCACAAAGCCATTGTCAAGTTACTCATTCTTTGGCAGGCACAAAGTTCTCACCATTAGTATGATTATTTTTACAATTCATATTTTGGTTGCTCATACAAGGTCCAGGCACGGGCTAATCCTTTACGCAAAGACAGTGAAAGGATGGTCCCTGCCTGAAAGTGCTTCCAATCTTGGAAATATCCCTCTTCCATTAAAAAAAAAAAACAAAACAACATGTTGGCAGAGAGAAATCTACTTTTGAAGCGTCTACAAAAGACATGTCAAGGCCAGTGGCCACCCCAAGAAGAACAGGCAGGAGGCTTGAAGCATTGCTGTGCTCGAGGAGTCGGGAGACAAATGGAGAACACCTAACTGGTTCTTCTTCCTTGTCTTTCTCATGGCTCCGTGACCCATTTGGGCAGCTGGCCTCTCCAACAGGTCTCAGAAGCCTCCCCTTGGAGGACAGGACCTTGCTGATCTTGTTTGATCTCCTCTGCAAACATCCTCAGATCTCTCTATCTCTGCTGGGCAGCAAGCAGGTGGATCCCCAACAGACCATCAGTGCATCAGCCGCAGCTTTAAAAGGCCCAAAGGATGAAGGATTTCAGGGAGCCAGGCCAACTGGTAACAAACGTAGACCCCAACGGAGATCCTGGGTGGAAATTCCAGCTTAATACAAATCGAATCCCATTCCCCAAAGGGAGAAACCCAGCTAACCTCCCTGAAACAGCACAGCCGTGGCCAAGACCTCTCCAGGGAGTGAGGAGCAGCAGCTACAATGGAGCTGCTGGTTGTGGGAATCCCAGGACCCTGGTCGCCCGAGGCTATGGAGACTTTCATGGTCTTGGCTTTTTACTTCCTTCTCAAGGGAAGAATGAAATTCAAACCAGCCACAGCTAGCTGTTACCAGCAGCATGGACTGCTGAGAGCCGTGTTGGAGCTGCTTCCTCCAGTCCCCTCCAAAACCCTGATCCCACTTCCACCTTTCATGGGCTGCTCCCCCACCCACTGGTTTCCTCAGCACAGCTTTGACTGTGGGGTAAAAGGAGGACCGACAAACTGCAAGGGCGACTGTTTTCACTTAGTGGAGGCACAGAGGGCTTTGATGTGGAGTCAGATGCCTGCCCAGCAAAGCTGTGACACCAAACAGGTCAGAGGTGTGACCGCCTAAAAAAAAAGCACCAAATCCCCATGGGCAGGCAGCGATATGCCAATGGATGAGGCTGTGAGAAGTTCTTCCTAAGGCATCTTTTGGGATCAGATGAATTTGGCAGTTTAAATCAAATCCTTATTGAAATGGGGAAAAAAAAAAATCCAACTGGGAGTAATTTGTATAGCAGGACTGAAAAATGCCATCTTAAAGCAAGTCATGCAGTCGGTGGGATTAAAAAGTCCCAGAAGAAGCATGAATAATAACAATCAGACTTTTCACATATATAGTGACTTCCAGCCAAAATACTTCACAGACTCTCAGGATGATTCTTTGTCCCCTAATGTGCCAGCAGAAGTGGCCAAGATATAAAAAAGCGTGGGGGAACCAGACCAGTATGCTCATCAGACTGAAGGACCAGCTGTGTTTGGCCTTAGCAGTAGAAAAAGGGTGGTGGACATCAGCTAACAACTAGTCCTTTTGCTGAACTGGTAAGGATCTGTGTTGTGGCATTGAAGGTTTGGCCTCAGACCCCATCAGCCACCCTTGATTCTGGTTTGGGGAAAACTTCCAGATGAGCTTTCAAACAAAGTAACCTCTTTTATTCTAAAGGAGCTGTAAACACGCCAACAGTCACTTGCCGAGGAGACCGGCCCCAGTGTTGGTTAGTCCGCACTGGGGAAGGGAATCGAGGTGAAAAGGGCCGGTAAGGGGCTCTTTTGGGGGCGTTTCGAAGCCGGGAAAAGCAACTAGCCCTGGTGAGGCCACATCTGGAGTACTGTGTCCAGTTCTGGGCTCCCCAGTTCAAGGACAGGGAACTGCTGGAGAGGGGACAGCAAAGGGCTGCTACGATGATGAGGGGACTGGAGCACCTTTCTCATGAGGAAAGGCTGAGGGACTTGAGGCTTTTTAGTCTGGAGGAAAGAAGACTGTGGGGGAACTTATCAATGCTTATAAATCCTTAAAGGGAGGGTGTGAGGAGGATGGGAACAGTCTTTTTAAAGTGGTACCCAGTGATGGGACAAGAGGTAATGGGCACAAACTTGAACATAGGAAGTTCCATCT
>NW_009647680.1:10079862-10088824 GCF_000708025.1 Charadrius vociferus
GTGTAGGGGGGGGGGGGGGAGGGGTTGGACTGGATGATCTCCAGAGGTCCCTTCCAACCCTGACCATTCTGTGATTCTGTCATTCTACTGCTCTTCACCCTTCCCTAGTGAAAAACTTGTGGGAGGAAAGAGGTGATGGTCTGCCCATCTATCCAGTTCTGCAGCTGCAGAAGGAAAGGTTTTCATCTCCAGCATCGAAGATGTGCCATACAGAATGAGTCTGAACTCCACCTCTGTCAGTTATATCCAGGATATTTTAGGAAGCGCCTACATAAGCCAGCCCAAAGAATGGGATTTGCAGGAATCAAAGGCACAGAAAATGCAGACCTTCCAGTTCTCCCTGTTTTCCAATAAGCACTGATTATTTTAAAATTTATTACAAGTCACAAAACCTGGGCTCCCAAGCAGACCTCACTAGTGCATCCAGTACTATTAATTCTTCTGGTCTGGCAAAGGGAAAATTCAAGCCCTTTGATTCAGAGAAGCAGAGAGAACTCAGGCCCAGGTTATTATTGAGGATCCCTCAGGATGCTTCAGAGCAGCAGAAGCAAAATGTAAGTTGGGTTTGATGAGAGGTTCACCCAAATGCACAAAGCATCGAAAAGAATCTGAGTCCAGCTTTGATAGAGCCTTGGGTGAGGACTGGCTTTATTCTCAAGGTGAGTGAATCAGTACAAATTATAACACTTTTTGCTCTGTGCCTCAGGCTTCTGGTCAGATCGATGCTCTGTTCTGGGAAGATATGATCCAGCAAAATCCCCGGAGGATGCAAACCCAGCAAAGTTGGTGTCTGTGAGCACAATGCAGATTTTGTGCAAATGGTTTCCTTTTATACCATGCTGTTATTTTTCATCATTAAAATCTCTCCCAGGAAGATCTTTAGGAAGTGCTGTATTTATCTGAGGGTTTTTTTTTTTTGATTGCTGATATCAGGAAGCAGCTTGAAATGAAAGAGAGTGAGGCAAGGTTGGTAGAGCAGATAACACCTTTTATTAGACTGACAAACTGGAAAACTGGGAAAAAAAATGGAAAAAAAAAACCAAGCAAGCTGCAACAGAAGCTGACAGACTTCAGAAAGCCTTAGGTGCCCTAAAGCACAGATGTTTTCATCCATCTATATCAGCTGATCTAATAAAAGACATTGTGTCTCATTACAAACTTTGACTTACACCTCTGGACAACCATGTGCACAGCAATTTTGTCACCGTAATGGAACAAAGACACATAAGTGATGAGTGGTCTGAAGACAAATTTGAAAGCAACAGTGCACTCAGAAACGCCTAGAATAAAAACCAAGGAGACACTGCAGGCCTGTGGTACGGATCTGGAGAGGTTATTTAGGCTCACTCT
Organism: Charadrius vociferus; assembly: GCF_000708025.1. NCBI lineage: Eukaryota > Metazoa > Chordata > Aves > Charadriiformes > Charadriidae > Charadrius > Charadrius vociferus. The sequence continues at coordinate 10,081,213 of NW_009647680.1, forward strand.
GGTTTGAACCTCTGCACTTAAAAAATGTAATGAGCACAGACATCCTTGTGAGTGTTTCAATGCTGCGAGAAAGTCCCACTACCACTAAATTTGTGGTGCTCTCCACTTTCAATATTTTGTGGATACTAGAAAACAGTGCCATGCAAAGATACTGGTCAAATATTTATGAGCAATTGCAAAGAATAGTTCAGGCTCAAGCAGCAATTCTGGTTTGATTTTATTTACCTTGCAGAAATCACTCAGCGCCCAGAGATTGTGTTGGCAAGGAAGAAAATGGCACCACCTTGGACAGATTGTAGACACCCCGATCTGACACCGATGTGTGTGACAAATGGGATCAATGAGATGGTTTGGGACAAACTGCGCAGCGCATGGAGGCCAAAAGGCTTTGAAAATGTTTACCGTTTTCGATACAACCGGTATCACGAGGCAGAGGCGGTCACGCAGGCACACGCTGCGGGGCTCCTCGGAGGTGCTCTGGGCACTGGGCCTCCTTTGGAAAGGATTATTTGGCTCTCAGTGGCAGCACAGATAGTATTACAGAAGGTGCGTGCTGGCGGGCAGCCTGAGTCCACCCTCCACCTTGCTGGTTGCCAGAAAACTAATGAGCAAATACTTCCGCTTTCAGGCTGTTCCCTCCCCTCTCCCCACACCTGCAACCTCTACCGGGGCTGTGCCTGGAGCAAACTGGAGCCTCTGGGGCAGCAGCTGGGCTGGGAGTTTGGAAAAAACCTGACCCAACAAAGAAAAACCCAAGTGAAAGAGAACTGGAACACGGTGAGGAGCCACCCTGCGTGTGGGGCAGGACCTGAGCACAGAGCAGCAGGTTTTCCCACGCCGCTGAGCCGTCACCTCCCAGGGGAGATGAGCATTTCATCGGAGCACAAGCCCCTTGGGAAGCAGGTCACCGGCAGCCTGCACACGGTGAGTAAGGTATGGGCTCAGGGGCACAGTTTCCTCCTGTAGGATCAGAGAATCCCCTTTGGGCTACGTTAGAAGGGAGGTTTCCTCCCATCTGCTATTTTGAAGACACTGGGGCTTGCCAGATGTGTGACCAAGAAGGTAAAATCTGTGTTTGACTCCGACCTGTTTGTACCAGTTTGCTTACAGAAAGGCCACGTCCCTCGCAGGCATCCAAGATTGGCAACAGCAAATAACCACAGTGGTTCTTTTTCTTCGACAAGAGGTGGAATTAATTTGATGTGAACTTTACTTTGTCAGATCCCTAAATAAAAGCCTGTTGTGAGTTTTGGGGGTTTTCAATAGTTCTTATAGTCTCTAATGATGCGAAAGCTGCCCTGTTTTGTAGACGTGCAGAACCATCAGCTGGGAGCAGTAGTTTTTCTAAGCTCTAAGGAAAATTAATGCCAATTTCAAGACAAGTAGCGTACTACCAGGCAGAAATCGGGGACAAGATCAGATGATTTTTTTTTCCCTCTCTGCCGTCAGTTTGTTGCTAACCAGATTGGTTTCTCTGTTGTAGCCGTACAGCGTCTCCCCCAGACCCCTCTGTCTTTAACAAATCCAACCTCCTTGTGTTGTACCTTTCGGGTATAGGTTGCAAGTTACTGCTCTTACCCCAAGGAGGTAACTGTTTTGCAGATTAATAAACTGGGGCACGGATGGGTGGAATGACTTCTTAAGTGTCACCTCACTGGCTAATTGCAGAGCTGGGAATCAGCTGGTGCTGGTATTCCCAGTCTGCTGGGAACCAGTTTGGTCCCAGGCCAAAGCCATTAATCAAGATCTGAGAATGTAAGGTTAGTTGGGCTGTTGTATTAATGAGGAACACATTATCCATTTGTATTAGTGTCAAACAGCACGAAACATCTGACCTGACATCTGATAAAGGAGCAAAGGCTCAAAAGCATGAGACCCTCCTGTCAAATGATCCCTGCTGGGGAAAGCTGTTGTTACCACTTGGACTAATGGCAAATCTGAGAGGCTTTGCTACAGAAACAGCTTTGGGCTATGTTCTTCAGTGGGTGGAAATCACCAGATAGTCTCAGACAGAATAATTTTTTAGGTCTCCTTGGCCCTAGTGCAAATGATTGCCCTCGAGATGAAGCCACCCACATTAAGGCAAAGCAATACTCCAGCTGTGTCTTTCTGCTGATAGCTTGCTGCTGTTTAAAGGGAAATGTCTCCCACTGCTCCCGGTTGTCTGTTCCTAGTCCCTTCTTTTTGCCAGCTCTGGTGCTTGTTAAATCCTCTGTGAGTCAATTCAGCTTGGTAAGATGAAAGAGAAGTAGAGCTGGCACAAGGTGAACAACAGAAGCACGCAGGTAGGTACAATGACGGAAAGGGGAGAGGGCAGCAGGAGCTCTCTTGGTGTGAGCTGTGAGATCAGCTCATGTCATCCCGTGGGCCTGTACCTGTGGGATCCAGCTAAGTGCTTAAGCACACGCTTCACTTGAGGCATGTGACTAGCAGCACTGAAGCAGATCCTTGCGTGATCATATCCAAGAAAGAGCAGGTGAGCTCCTGGAAAAAAGGGTTGTTTATTGACTCACACCTTCCCAATGGCAGGTGTGGTCCTGGCCAGGCATGTGACTTGCATTACAGCAGTGACGACGGGCAGAAAAATAACTGCCTCCTTTCTTCCTTCTCCTTATTCTCTACTGAGTACAATAAAAAATGACTGAGTGCAAAGGGAGGCTCTTAAAACTCTTCAGCACGGAACCATCAGGAAAGTCATCAGAGGAGACACCAGGTCCAGCTTTCTAGGTATTCCAGGCAGTGGCGGTAATGCACAGCGAAATGAAATAAATCCAAACAAAAATTCAAACTTTACGTTATTCCTTCTTAAATCTATGTCAGTTGCATGAATTACTTCCTTTACTTCCTAGCTAAAGCTATCATACATTTTTTAAAGCACTTTGGTAAACAGCTTCTGTCCTCCACCTCTGACACACTGGATTTTCATTTCCTGGTTCAGTATTTACAACTAAACCCCCAGACGAGTGGAAGCCAATTCCACCCATTTCTAAAGTTTCAAAGAGCTTTAGTTCCTCCTTTGAGGAGAAAACACCAGCTCAGGTGACAGGAATGGAGTTGCACGGCTTTGACCTCGGTCCTTGTCCCTCTGCACGTGGGGACGGTGAGAGATCAGATAATTCTCGCTGAAAGGACAGGGGCCAGTAGAGACAATGCTTGTGTGCGACTTAAGAGATCGCCATCCAATCCTGTAGTCACCAACAGCTTCCCCGGGCAGGGTACTTCTTGTCCCTCTTCCTCACTAGCAAAACAACATTTTCCTACGTCCCAAAGATGTGGTGAGGACACAGCCATTTAGAAATGTCCCAGTCTCTGCTGCTCTGGTTATATATAAATATCCTGCATCTGCTTTCAGCTGTAAATGGGGTGGACGTTCCCATCTGTCCCCCAGGGAATGGGGACTCACACTGCTCTTCACACCGTCATTCCAATTTCCAGCTGCAATCACATTTTATTTCTTTTCCTTGACACTCCCATGTTGACAGCATCAGACGGGTAATGCATATGGCTTTTTGTCCCCTTGTGATACTTGCAGTTGTCACCAATCGTGGAGTTAAATGTCGGCGGGGAGATGTACACGACAACGCTGAGCACCTTAAAGAAACACCCCGGCTCCAAGCTGGCAGAGATGTTCACTGGCCAGCCCAAACTCAGGACTGACTCTGAAGGGAGGTTCTTCATCGACAGGCCAGGCACCTATTTCAAATACATCTTAGAGTACCTGCGCAGTAACCAAGTGCCCACCCAGTGCGTCCAGGATGTCTACAAGGAGGCGTTGTTCTACGACATCGAACCTCTAATCAAGCAGCTAGAGGACTCCCCGCAGATCTTTGGGGAGCTCGTGGCGAGGAAGCAGTTTCTGGCTTGTGTGCCCAACTACAGCGAGAACATCGAACTGATGATCCGCATCGCCAGGGCGGAAGCAGTCGCATCCCGCTGGTCCAGCGTCATCGTGTGTGTGGTCAGAACTGAGGAGGTCGCGGCCAGATGTCAGGATGCCTTGAACAGCTTGGACATGGATAAAAAATCCGTGGTGAAGTTTGGCCCCTGGAAGGCAGCGCCAGGTATTTTGGATCTGCTGGACTGCATTCAAATGGACATTGAAGCCAAAGGGTATAAAATATCCTTTCAGCCCCACGTTGCTGAGAAAGGTTTTCGCTTCAAATCGCATGACTACTTGTACAAGTTCCTGTTCACCTGGTGGTAGCAAAGTGTCACCATTGATGGGCAACAGAAGAAAGCAATTATTAAAACAAATTAACTTGGGCCACGGAGACTAATCCATAGACCACTGGAGGGACAGGAAGAAATACATGGCCCAATGAAAGGATCACCTTTGGTCATCTGCCAAATTAAAGAGCACTTAAGTGTCACTGTTTTCTTGGGCTTTAGGGGATAACGGTAAGATTTAAAAGGCATCAGGAAAAGGAGGAATTTTATTCTTTCAGCATTGCTGACTCTTAGGTAAGTTCAGAGAGATGGATCTGAGGGTCGAGCCAACCTCACTCAACCAAAAGAAATTAATAATCCCAAATATGTCTCGTGGACATGTGGAGTTGGTCTCTCAGCGCAAATGGGAACAGGTCACACACGTGCAATTCCCAATGCTCAACTTAAATTTGGACCCTCAATGAGAAGACAAAAGCTCTTCTTTTCACTGCTTCCCACACTAGAACCTAGGTTAAAAGGATTCATTGTCCCATGCTCTCTTCTTGTTCCTCCAGCAGACAGCCTACTCTCTAGCCAGTGTATTTTTTACTGTTATTTATTATTTATTCTGAAGGAAAGACAGAGAACCTCAGCTATGGTTCAGGATCAACAAAAGGTAAAAATACCATTGCTGATGTGAGGAGTTTATATTCGAAGGTCACACACTTCTTTCTCAGGCCACACTATTTTAATCTGTTTCTTATGACATTCATTATTATCATGATACTACTTTTAAATATATAAGCTTCTGGAAGAAACCCACCATGACCTGATGGGAAGGAAGCACTACTGAAGCAACAGCCTGGGACCTCAGTGCAAATTCTCCTTTACAGAACACGCGTTAGGTCCTACATTGTGTTTTAAAAATCTTAGTATTCGAAAGTTTATTTTTATACCGGAGATGGCTGTTATCTTGGTTGTATTCACGCTGAAAATCATAATGGCTAATTTGATTATGATCATATTTCCTTTATGTCTTAGAAGATGCATTTCTTCCAGTTAAGGACAATAGTCTCTGGGTTGTTAAATAAATAACTTTTAAAACCTCTTTGAATGATACAACAGTGCTTTATTTACTGACATCTCCCCCCCCCCCCCAATTCCCTAATTCTGAAGTTTTATCATTTATCCTAATTAAGCCTGGTTTCAGATGTGCTCATTCTAGCACAGATTTCTCCCCAATGAAGCTGGGAGTCACGCCACCAACCTCAGGGCAGTTCTACGGCAGGTGTGAGAGGACTCCTTGAGACCTCTCCCATTTATAACCTTGGTAAGAAGGCACGCAGTCAGTGTCTGAGAGGACAAAAAGGTTTAGCAAATAGGATCTGTGATCATACCTTTGATCATAGACAAGTGGTTGGTGGTGTTAGCCTAGAATAAGAGATTGAGGAGGTCTCCAAATAGACAAAAGGCTGCTTTAAAGAGATCTGTTACTCTTTGTACACACTAAGGGTGGAAGAACTGGCTTAAGTTGCAACAAAGGCAATTAAAATTAGATATCAGAAGAAAAAGTCTGATTATAGGGTAGTTAAAGCCGCAAATCAACCATATCCTAAGTCTACAGGACCGCTGCCACAAGAAACTTTAACAGTTTTATCAAGGACCGTCTTAGAGAACAGCCTGGGCTGGAAGGGAGCTTGAAGGATCATCTGGTCCAGCCTCTGGTGGGAAAGGGAGCCTGGATGAGATTATCGAGCACCCTGTCACATCAGGTCTTGAAAACTCCCAGCGATGTGGACTCCACCACATCCCTGGGGAGGTTGTTGCAATGAATCATAGAATCGTCTAGGTTGGAAGGGACCTTTAAGATCATCGAGTCCAACTGTTAACCTAACACTGCTGAAACCACCACTAAACCGTGTCCCTCAGCACCACGTCTACACATCTTTTAAATACCTCCAGGTATGGTGATCCAACCACTTCCCTGGACAGCCTGTTCCAATGTTTGATAACACTTGCTGTGAAGAAAATTTTGCTAATATCTATCCTAAGCCTCCCCTGGCACAACTTGAGACCATTTCCTCTTGTCCTATCACTTGTTACTTGGGAGGAGAGACCAACCCCCACCTCACTACACCCTCCTTCCAGGTAGTTGTAGAGAGTGAGAAGGTCTCTCCTCAGCCTCCTTTTCTCCAGGCTGAACAACCCCAGTTCCCTCAGCCGCTCCCCATAAGACTTGTGCTCCAGACCCCTCACCAGCTTCACTGCTTTTCTCTGGACACCTTCCAACGCTCAATGTCCTTCTGGTAGTGAGCGGCCCAAAACTGAACACAGTATTCGAGGTGCGGCCTCACCAGTGCTGAGTACAGAGGGACAATCACTGGTTCTCACTTTAAAAAAATTCTTTCTTATATTGAGAAGAAAACTCTCCTCGTACAAGTTGTACCTGTTGCCCCTTGTTTTCTCCTCATGGCTCCTTGGGAAGAGAGAGCTGCCATCCTCTTTGTGGAAGCCTTTTAAGTACAGGGAACACTATGTTGAGGTCCAAGCAGCGTGAAGAGACCCGACTCCTTCAATCTTTCCCTGTAGGGCTGGTCCTCCAGACCTTTGATCACCTCCCTGGCCATCCTTTGGACCCTTCAGCCCCTTCACAAATTGCTTGTCCCTAAGATGTGACCAAACTGTGGCTGCCCCTGGTTACCTCCAGCATCACAGCATCACAGACGTAACCGCTGCCTGCGTCTCCTGTCATCTAACTAGACATAGGTCTATCAGGAGGCTCCTTGGTGCCAGGGCCTCCTTCCCCTCTCCTCGAAGGAGACATGTTTGAAGGCCATGCTAAATTTTCATGTGTGCCTGACACAAGCTTGTCTGGAAACTTCAAGCCATGTTATTTATGCAAGTACTGTTCGGTATCTTCATCAATGACACAGACAGTGGATTGAGCACACATTCAGCAAGTTTGCTACACCGAGCTGAGTAGCACCGTTGACATGCCTGAGGAATAGGATGTCATCCAGAGGGACCTGGACAAGAGAAGTGGGCCCATGTGAACCTTGTGAGATTGAACAAGACCAAGTGCAGGGTCCTGCACCTGTGTCCGGGCAGCCCCCAGTGTCCATACAGGCTGGGGGATGAAGGGACGGAGAGCATCCCTGAGGAGAAGGACTTGGGGGTGTTGGTGGATGAGAAGCTGAACATGAGCCAGCCATGTGCATTGGCAGCCCAGCAAGCCCCCGGCATCCCGGGCTGCATCCCCAGCAGCGTGGCCAGCAGGGCGAGGGGGGATTGTGCCCCTCTGCTGCGCTCTGCTCTGGGGAGACCCCCCTGCAGTGCTGCCTCCAGCTCGGGGGCCTCAGCACAGGAGAGACATGGACCTGGTGGAGCGGGGCCAGAGGAGGCCCCGGAGATGCTGGGAGGGCTGGAGCCCCTCTGCTGGGAGGACAGGCTGGGAGAGTTGGGGGGG
>NW_009647680.1:10089850-10101916 GCF_000708025.1 Charadrius vociferus
TCTGGGCTGCTCCAGGCTGGGGGGCATGGGAGAAGCTGTGTTTGCTCTGGGTTGGTTGTGTGGCGTTGGAAGAGGAAGGATTTGCTACAGGCTGGGGTGGGGAGAAACAATGTTTCCCGGGGATAGGGGCTACCAGGAGCAGCTGCAGGGGGCTGAGGATGTGTTCCTTGCTAAGACAGATGAGGGAGAGGCCAGTGACTGCCGTGGGGCACAGGAGCTTCCTGAAGTTTGGTGCTGAGACAGTGTTCACTGTGGGAAGGAGTGGGTGTGGGTCAGGGTTTGCTCTGCATTTCTGAACTGTGCCCCTCTGCCCACAGCAGCAGCATGAGGACCTGTCCGCTAAAAAGCTGCGGCTGACCAAGCCCAGCAAGTCAGCAGCTCTCCATGTTGACCTGTGCAAAGCTACCTCACCCGCAGATGCCTTGCAGTACCTGCTCCAGTTCGCCAGGAAGCCTGTAGAAGTGGAGAGCGTGGAAGGGGTTGTCAGGATCCTGCTGGAGCATTATTACAAGGTGATGAAGCTGGGAGCCAGCTGTGCTTCCAGAATTCTACTTCTGGTCTTGCTTTCTTGGGGTTGGATGTGGAACAGAGTCACAGGTTCTTCCTGCTCCTGACTCAGTTCCCTACAGCCTGGGATGTTGGAAGCCCTGTGTGAGAAGAATGAGTGACAGTAGTCCTTTACCCGAGTGATTCCTGATTGTGTTACTTGGTCATTTTGCTGGTGGTTTCAGGAGCTTGTGACAACAATGTGACTATGTTATCCCTGCAGATGGCCTGCGTGGTTAGTCTTAAATTAACTTAGCAAGGGACACAAGACATGACAAGGAGTTTTCCAGGGAACCCGGCTGTCCAAAGCTGGCTCAGCTTTATCTGAATCCTTCCTGACTGGTGTTTTCTTACCTTGCTCTTAATTTCCTGTTGCAGTGGAGAAACTTTTTAGCTATTGTTTATGCTGCAAACAAAGAGCTTTTAAAATTGAGCTTCTGAAAAACTATTCAACAAAAGAATCTTAGTAGCAGAATAACAAATAAATAACAGAGGTAATATAATCTTTTTAATATTCAGATATTGATCCTTCCCTTGATAAAGCAAAACTTTATTGCATCTGACAAAGCTGTACTGTCGGCTGAAATATATGTCATAAATGTCCTTGTGCTATTCTGTCTGTCTTTTTACAATTGAGTCTATTTTGCTTTAAACTTACACTAAAGCTCTAAGCTGCATTTTATCTATTTGTGTACTCTGCCTGCTTTGGCTTGTGTGTTGAGACCGGTTTACGTTTTTTTGATGGGAACTTATTTTCGTCATTGGATGGGTCTCCACTCAAAACAGCATACAGCTGAAGGAACCTAACTTATTTCTTATTCTACAAAAAAACTGGTTCCTGATCAAATAATGCAATAATAAGAATGAATGTTATTTGTGGTTGAAGTTTGTTTTGTAGCCTCTGTTAGAAAAGAGACTCTTAAATCTACAGATGAGGTCATGTTTTTAGTGCACAGCCTGCTACAGAAACCAGCTTTTAAAAAGCGCTGCAGTCCTGTAGCTGATATTATTTTACTTAAGGACAGCATTCTCTAAAGAACTGGTTTCTTAGTATCTCCGGAAAACTTGAACTGATCTTTCAGAAACCTAACCCTGAAAACTGTAAACATGGTGGAGGTTGCGTGATGATACATTTGTTCGTAGTGTCATTGTTTTGTTTAAGGTGGTGCTGCAGCCTCCTGCTCCTTCATCCCTTTATATTATGGTAGGACAGTCCCCAAACAGTCCTGACAGCCTCTGAAATGCATCAGAAAAATAATCTGGCTGTTCCTTTTTTTCTCCATTTTCTCACCCATAGTTCCCATGGCCCTGCTGACAGTTGAATCGACACAGCTGAACAAGGGGCATGTTGTGATGTGGGGGGCAAAACCAGGGGGACAGGATCCTGTAAGCTGGTGTTGCTGTCAGCAATGGTGTGTCCTCAGTGGCCAGAGGTGATCCTGAAAGTCCCTTTCTGATTCCTGAGGGTGGTCGGGACGAGGGGTTAGAGCCACCTTCACTTACTGGTGTTTTGGTTGTGAAGATGGCAATCAGACCTGCAAACTAAAAGGATAACTTTCTCTAATTTCCTGCTCATGAACCATTAGAAGGAGGGGAAAAAATGCCCTCTGGGGTGGGAGGCTGCTTGTAGAAATTTTTTTATGCTGAGGGTGGTGAGACAGTGGCCCAGAGAGGCGGGAGATGCCCCATCCCTGGAAACATTCCAGGCCAGGTTGGACGGGGCTCTGAGCAATGTGGTTGCTCTGGTTGAAGATGTTCCTGCTCATTGCAGGGGGTTGGACTAGATGGCCTTTAAAGGTCTCTTCCCACCCAAACTATTCTGTGGTTGTAATGCGATAATAACACTGCAGACATTATTCATAAGGCTATTAAAAGTGCCATTAGAAGTGTCCTTTTGAAATCATTGGTTTCTTCTTTATTCATGGAAAGGATTGTCCTTTTATTAAAAGAATATGAGTAATGGAGAGTAAACACCAAATGTGTAAACACCACAATACTGTGGAAGTCCATGCATCCTACCACTGATGTAAGTAGTCCAATGACAGTAACGGTTGTTCCAGCACATAATTTCAACCCTGAAAAGAGAAAATGCTTCTCAGCTCAGCTGAGAAAGAGATTACTCCCACGGGTATCACATTCGTCGTGTGTGTGTGTGTGACACTGAAGTCTCTCCTAAACACTGTTGAAAGATGTAAAAGTTGTAACTGTAGCTCTTTCAACAGGTGCAGAAATATTAATATTTGTAAATGTAATATTACTGCACCTCTGTGTTCAGTGTTGTACAACTGTTTGGTAAGATCTAAGTATGGAATCCAGGCATCTTTTTGTCTTTCTAACCCTGTATTGCATATCCTTGGCAATAAGATGAAAGAGAGAGTAACGACCAGAAGTCTTATGTGCACGAGTCTGTAGAAGACTCAAAATAATAACTCTATGAAATGCATGAACTTTTAAAATGAATTTAAAATGAATGCTAATTTGTGAAGCTTATTTATGTAATTATCTCCTATGCCAGCTTTTGCTGTTGCTTAAATGAGTAAAAGTATGCAGCTAACATATGCTTCTATTTTATTGGGTTTTTTACCTTGCTGTGTTGGGGTTCTTTCTTTATTTTTCCTGTTAGATGGACAGGATTCTTTCCCACCATTAAGAGAAACAGTTGTTTTCTGTAGCCTACAGACCCTGCTGCTTAGCAGAGGTCAAGAGACCAGCAATCTCAGTTCATCTCCTAAAATCCTCCTATTTGTTCATTAAAAACTTGCGAAGATATTAACATCAACAATGAATTTTCTGGCATCTTGAAGACATGATTTATTTAAACTTTAAATTTTCAAACAGTATGAAGGTAATTTTGAGGAATTACGAGTAAAAGAATCATTTTGAAATGTACTGGAAGCTGTCACATAAACATTCTGGTATGATTAATTTTCTACGGGGTGTACTGTGCGCGTATGGAGGAGGAAGGAGCCTGACAGTAAAATTCAGACCCTTGTGCTGAATTATATATGGGTCCTGCCTACGTGTAGTGTTCCGTGCTCTTCAAACTCAAAAATGAATGAGGGTGTGTGTTGTTTCCTTCCAGGAGAACGATGCCTCTGTAAGATTGAAGATTGCTTCCTTGCTGGGCTTGTTATCGAAGACTGCAGGATTTTCCCCAGACTGCATTATGGATGATGCCATTAACACACTTCAAAATGAGAGTAAGTCTCACTTTTCAGGTGGTGCTTGAGATCAAGGCAGAACCATGCTGGCTCTTAAAAATTTAGGACAGTGGCAAGGCCCTTACATCTGAAGTGTATAATTGGGAATTGTTGCTCAGAGTACTTGCTTTCTGCTTTTGTGGATGATGACAGACAATACCATGTTCTGAGGAGGAGAAAGATGTTCCTCAGACCTGCTTGCTGTATACCTTTGTTTTAAGGGAGCGCAAAGTTTGCCTTTGCGTCTCCATGTCAGAGCTGTTGCTTCTGAAGTGCTCTGTTCTAGAGGACAGTCTTGTTTCTTAACGTGGAATGTTGTTTGAAAAGGAGGTTTTTTTCTTGCCATGCTGCAGGCCAGCTTGTCCGAGCTAGTGCAAGGAGGCATTAGTTTATTAGCATTGGATTTGTAATGGACAGTAAAATACAGGTTGTCCTGTTTGTGGCTTCATTAAAGTCCACTTGTATATTCTATGTTATATTCACAGTTTGTATGTGCTTTACTTGATTCAGTGTAATTTTATTTTAATGTCATTTATAGAGTCATGGAATGGTTTGGGTTGGAACAGACCTTTAAAAATCATCTAGTCCAACCCCCCTACTGTAAGCCGGAATATCTTCCAATAGATCAGGTTGCTCGAAGCCCCATCCAACCTGACCTTGAATGTTTCCAGGGATGGGGCTTCCACAACTTCTCTGGGCAGCCTGGGCGGGCATCTCACCACCCTCAAAGTGAAAAATTTCTTCCTTATGCTCAATCTAAACCTACCCCCTTTCAGTTTAAAACTGTTGTCCCTTGTCCTGTCACTACAGGGCTTTGTCAAAAGTCTCTCTCCATCTTTCTTATAAGCCACTTTTAGGGACTGGAAGGCTGCAATAAGGTCTCCCTGGAGCCTTCTCTTCTCCAGGCTGAACAACCCCAACTCTCTCAGCCTGTCCTCACAGCAGAGGTGCTCCAGCCCTCTGATCATTTTTGTGGCTTCCTCTGGACCCACTCCAGCAGGTCCATCTCTTTCCTGTGCTGAGGACCCCACAGTACTAGACGCAACACCGCAGGTGGGGTCTCATGAGAATGGAGTAGAGTGGCAGAATCACCTGCCTTGACTTGCTGGCCACACTTCTATTCCTGCGGCCCAGGATGTGGTTGGCTTTCTGGGCTGTGAGTGTATATTGTTGGCTCATGTCCAGCTTTTCACCCACCAAGTCCTCTGTAGGGTTGCTATCAATCCCTTCATCCACCAGCCTGTGGTGATACTGGGGGTTGCCCCGACCCGACTGCAGGAGCCAGGTTCACACAGACCCACTTCTTGAGTTTGTCGAGGTCTCTCTAGATGGCATCTTGTCCCTCAGGCATGTCAACCACACCACTCAGCTTGGTGTCATCCACAAGCTTGCTGAGGGTGCACTCAATCCCACTGTCTATGTCATTGATAAAGATCGTAAATTGTATTGGTCACAACGTGGACCCTTGAGGGACACCTGTCATTACTGTTTCCACTTGGACACTGAGCCATTGACTGTAACTCTTTGGATGCAGATATCAAGCCAATTCCTTATCCACTGTATAGTCCATCCAACAAACCCCTGTCTGTCCAATTTAGAGGTAAGAATGTCATGGTGGTCCGGGTGAAGAGTAGGCTAAACATGAGTCAGCAGTGAAGGCTTGCTGCGTACAAGGCTGTATCAACAGGAGTGTAGGCAGCACGTTGGGGGAAGAGATTATTCCCTTTTACTCAGCACTGGTTAGACCACATCTGGAATACCACATCCATTTTTGGGCTCCCCAGTGCCAGGTAAGTGCTCGTAAGGTTGGGTGGTACTGGGCTTGTTCTGGGCTTTGAAAGGAGAAGGCTTCAGGAGGACCTTGCAGCCTGGATGAGTCTGTGATTCTGTAGCTGGTGAGGAGCTCAGTAAAGAGGTACATATCCTTTCACTGTTTTGTTTTGCAGAGTCTCACCAAGTCCTTGCTCAGCTGCTGGACACCCTGTTGGTGATTGGCACAAAACTCACAGAGAATCCATCTGTCAGGATGAGACTGGTAGAGGTAGCCTGCAAGGTAAGGCGGTCTCTCTGGGGCAGGAAACTTTTATCACTGCCACAGGAAAAAATACGTACTCAGTGTTTAAATTATTTTAATATTGCTTAACAAACTGTTACAATATTAATATTTTTTAACTGCTAGGAATCTTAGTAGGATTAGTTGTTTTGAAGGGGTGAAGGAACAATAAGAATCCAGTTACATCTGGTTTTGTCTTCTGTTCCACAGCATCTGACAGATTCTTCTCATGGTGTAAGAAATAAATGTCTTCAGTTAATTGGCTGTCTTGGACCAGTGGAAAAAGGTGTTGCAAAAGAAGTTGAAAGCCAGGCTGCCAAAGATGTCCAAAAGATAATAGGAGATCATTTTAATGACCAGGACCCTCGTGTTAGGACTGCAGCTATAAAAGCCATGGTAAGTGTTGCTGGTATGGTGGAATAAACTGTTTGGGTTATATAAGGAAGCTGGTGGGAGCTGCAAACTAGTCCAGAGAGGTTTGATTTATAGATTATTTAATTAACTTAGTGGAAGTCCATTTAGCACATCAAAATTACCTGGAAAAATAAGCTAGGTCTTGAAATATGAGAATAATGTGAGATCTCAAAGGGCATTTTAGTGATTCATAGCAATTTCTTTCAGCTGAAGAAGCTGTTTAATTTGTTGACTTTTTTGACTGTATGTAGGCTCTTGCTTTTAGTGAGAAATCTGTATTTCTTGATTCAACATTGGTTACCATAATTACAGTTAGCCTCTAGTACTCCACCACCCCACAGAGAGCTGCTTATGACAGGAAACCTGTGTGACAAGTCCAGAAAAAAATTTTTTTGCTTGTTTTTAAACAACGTTTATGTTTTGCCCCATGGTCACATTCAGTAGCATTCTCTAACTGTTTATGAGGTGCACTGGTTTTCATGTGGGCTGGAGCGTGGGGACCCTTCAGAAGCTTTTAGCTTTGCAGAAATGCAAGCAAAGAACGAATTTTGCTTAATGTGAGTTGCCTGTGAGTATGTGGGTATACAGAAGCTTCTCTATTACCCTTAAAGTTTATAGCAGCATCTCATCTAACATGATGGCCAGCAAGGGTATTTGAAGTAAGGGCATTTGAATTAATGATATTAAACTCCAAAGAAAGAAGCGGGATGCATTTGAGGGGAATCAGGTTGCACCTGAATCTTTCTGGGATCTCCCTCTGCCGGAGGCTGTGCTCATCCTTCATTTTCATTCCATTCTGATTTTTGTTGGTACAATTATTTTTTTTAAGTCATTTGAGTGACTTTTACAATGGCATCCAGCCAAATCTGTAGCCAGACTTATGACCTTGAATTTATAATTACAATGCAAAGACAACTGTCTTTCTGTGATTTGAAGCAAGGAAACACCCCAGGTAAATTCAGGGTCTCTAACCACTTCTAGGATTCTTGATTGTGCTTTTTCTTGCTACTGGGTTTGTGGGTTTTCTTCTTGAATTTTGTAACTGGCTTGTTGCACTTTGAAGAAGTGGATATAGAAAAGCAACAGTTTCTTCTTGACCGTATTCAACCAGATACTATCCCTTTGTCTGTAAGTCAGATTCATGATACTACTTTATTCCAGATAGAAACAATGTTTGGTAGGACAGGTTTTGCTATTCCTCTGTTTTGATAATGGAAAAGGTTTACAGGGCATGAAAATTCATTTGCAATGCTACTTCTGGGTCCGTGTTTCAGGAACGGTGTTAAATTAATTATTTTAAAGTTACCTATGTCTATTGTAGTTGAACATGGCTAACACCAGACAGTTGTTTGAAGGTTGGGAGAATGGACAGATACTGTATTTATATAAATTGTATTTTCCTAATCAAAGTATGAATGACTGTGAAGTTTAAAAAAATTATACTGAAATCAAGGTTATTAAAATACTTATGTCCAAAGTAATGAAATATTTTAATTATAGCAACAACCAAGAAATGCAAGCAAGTTTACTCAAAGCAGAAAAGACAGTGGTGAAAACTTAGTGTCGCTTAAACCTGTAGTTATACTTTCTTGTGGGTTTTTTGTTTGTTTGTTTGTTTTTTCCTGTAGCTGCAGCTTCATGAAAGAGGATTAAAATTACAGCAGGCTATTTACAGTCAGGTAAACCCTTGTATTAATTTGTATTTATTTTGTACTTGTTTGCATATCTTGCTTTTTTAGATTCTGTGACAATGTGCTTTGAGGGGTAGAGGGTGCTGGACAGAGGTGGAGTATTTTGCACTTAGGATGCCTAGATTCCCTATTGCCCTATGGCAGTGGAAATAAAAATCTGTTCTGCATCTTGTTGTGCTTAAACACACTAAAAAGTATAATTTGATTGGAATATATTGTTTATTGGGGGAGATAATAATGGGAATATGTGATTATTACCGTCATCTGGCAATCTTGGAGTCTTAGACCCTTGTTTGTTGGAGAGTGCAGGTGAAGCCTATGTTTGTTATGTCAATAAAGTTGCACAGCTGAAGCCTGTCTCAAATTAGTCCTACTACAGATTCACATTTTGTGCTTCCTGCATAGTGCAGGCAATTCTGGAGTCCTACAGCATGTGCCTGATTGACTTTATTAGGACTAGTCTACCTAATTAAACTTGGAAGTACCGGGGACTAGAAGGGAAGACCAAGTTTTATAATCTGTCCTAACTGGTTCATGGTAAGGATGCTAATTGCACTGTGGGAAGTGAGTGACAGCTCAGGTGGAGATGTTCCAGGTATCCTGGACTGTGAATCTTCTTCCAGGCCTGCAAGCTGTTGGCAGATGATTATGAGCAAGTGCGCAGTGCTGCAGTTCAGCTAATTTGGGTCCTCAGCCAACTTTACCCTGAAAGGTATGTACTGTATACAAAATGGCTCAAAGTATTGGCATAGTAATTATCCTGATCTTGAGAGGTTTGTGCTAGTAAGTCTCAGGAGTAGCTGCTAGAAAACTGATGCATGCGGATTGCTGATACCTGACAAGAATGTACTGATCCAGATGAAGTTTTGGTTCCTGATACTTGTTGCACATCCGTAAGAAGTCAGCGTAGTTGTTTCTTGCTTGATGCCATCCCACGTGACGTAAGATCAGCATACTGATTTATGTTTCTCTGTGTTAGCATCGTCCCGATTCCTTCTTCTAATGAAGAAATTCGCTTGGTTGATGATGCATTTGGAAAAATTTGTCACATGGTTAGTGATGGTTCCTGGGTTGTTAGAGTACAAGCTGCTAAGTTATTGGTAAGTTGCTTTCTTTTCTGTTTGAAAATAGTTCATCTTGTGTTACTTTACCTTTCGCATATATTTGAAAAGAAATGGGAGGATGTTTAAAAACTGTATGGGTAAATTTCTACCAAAATTCTGAGAAGAAATGAGAGGGGTTGAGGCAACCTAAAAGTTTCTCAGCTGAACTCTACAGTTGAGAGTAGAGGGTTGGGCATCCCAGAAAAAAATCAAGTACTTGTCATAATTCCCTCCCCCTACTTCTCCAGCACAGGACATGTAAACCACCTGCGCTCAAGAAAGACCATATTAACCTCAGTGGGAAAATAAGATGTTCTGACCGTCTTAAGTAAAATTCTTTAGACTCTGACATACGGTAGTGTCAAGCATTGTATGAAGCTATTGGAATGAGTGGATAAGATTGGACACCATGTTGGGATAAATCAGGAAATTACACAGTGTAATTTAGAATAATCCTGTTTCTTCCTTCTGATATTTTTTTTTCTTTTTTGTCATTTAGGGTTCTATGCAACAAGTTAGCTCCCATTTCTTAGAGCAGACCCTTGACAAGAAGCTCATGTCAGATCTGAGGGTATGTAAATGTTTGCGTTTGTTTTTACTGTGTGTAGTGTACTAAAATCCCACAACAGGTATGTTAATGTTTGAGTGTGTTTGTTTACCGTGTCCTTGCCTCAGGGCTGCTGAGAGTGAATTGATGACGACAGGTTTTCTTTTAGATTAAAGTCAATGAAGCAATTGCTAGTTTTAGATTTCATTAGCTGAGCATGTAATAAACAGCTCTAGGCTATTCAGGTTTCATAGATGAGAGGTAAACGTTTGTGTTCTTCTGGCAGCCTTTTGGCTAAAAGCTTTATTTATTGTGTACGGAATGATCTCATCCTGGTTTTGGGAGCAAGCTTATGGAAACATCCTGCAAGATCTCACCAGTAGACCTAGACATTTCAAGAGACGTGGGTAGCTAACGGCTGGGACTCCTGAGCCCTGAGAGCAAAACTTCTCACTAAAATTTCTTTCCTTAAGCAACTCGCTTGAGGTATTACGTTCGGTTTTTCTGTCTACAAAAGAGCAGTGAAGCTAGAGCTGCTAGTTTTTGTGGGCTGCTTTGTCAAGTCTATTAAAGAAAGTGCTGCCTGGCTTTCTTTACGGCATGGGGAGGAAAAGAGGGCAAGCACGGTGAATGAATATCGCGTTTTACACATTGCTGAACTCTCTGTAGTATTGATAGTCATTAAAGTATTTAATGGCAGTTTAACGAGTTGAACCGCAAAGAGATAGCATCTGTTTTTGCAGGTCAGTTATTGGATACTTAACTAGACGGGCCTTTCTTCTGAGCCGGTTTGGCTGTTCTTATAAAGAATGTCTAAGGATATGTTAATTAAAATATATTAGTTATTATCCTTTCCCAACATCAAAAGTACAAAGAGTTACTGGCAATTAGAAATATTCATAGAAGAGATGGCGGTATTTGCTTTTCTTAGCATTTGCCTGTCTCTGTCAATGTCTAAGCCTCTAAGTACATCTATTTTCAAATCCAGAAAAAACATTTAATATTTGGTTCGGTCGTATTTAAAATTTACCATGGTTGTAACTGAAAAACTTGTTTGGATAGAGGAAGCGCACTGCGCATGAAAGAGCCAAAGAACTCTACAGCTCCGGGGAGTTTTCAAGTGGCAGAAAATGGGGAGATGATGCTCCCAAAGAAGAAATCGATACAGGTGCTGTAAACTTGATTGAATCGGGAGCTTGTGGGGCCTTTGTTCATGGCCTGGAAGATGAGATGTATGGTAAGTGTTAAATTATTATGGAATGATTAAAGGAGGAGATGTATGCTGGCTAATAAGCTTTTTTGGTTGTTTGGTTTGTTTTTTCTGGGTTTGTTGTTTTTTTTGGGTTTGGCGTTTTTTTGGTGTCAAAATAGATCGCTTGTGTTTTTTCTGGGTTTGTTGGGTTTTTTGGGGTTTGGGTTTTTTTTGGTGTCAAAATAGATCGCTTGGCTATTGTGTGTTGTTTTTTTAACGACTTGTGGACTTCAGGGTGGTGGGGTTTTATTCCATTATGATCTCTGATATGGCATTTGTTTCAGCTGCCATACTGTTGCACGGAATTTTGGATAGAAACGTTCCATTGAGTAGCCAAAACCAAATAGCTTCCTATAAATGGTAAAGTTTTAGTAAAATATCTGGTAAGAAGTGGTTGCTTCTGTTATTCAGAAAGCCACTGAGATTATTTGTTTGTTGGCTTAAGTTTAACAGTTGCATGTGGTTCTAAATTGGCAACATTAGTTGCTGCTGTTTGAAATCGGTGTTTTCTCTGCAGGAAGGAAAGTAAAAATTTGTAGAACTTGTTGTTTAAAACATGACACCGTGTCCGTGGAGTCCAGTAATCATTCATTTTGTAAACATAGCAGCTTCCATCCTAACAAATGTCAGAACTAGTGGAGACAAACCCACATATTTTTCAAAATATTTCAGAATCCACCAGTTCCAACAAACAGAAGTTTTCTTTTCCGAATTTCCAACCCAATTTTATCCATAGCAATTTATGCCCGTTTGTTCTTAGCCAGTGGTAGGTTTCAGATTAAGTAGTTGTTTCTCTCGGGGATTGGTTTCCCTAATGAATTAATAGACAGCTTTCGTTTTGCACGGGGCTAAACAGGCTGGGCTCCTTTTAGTCTCTGCTGTTATAAAAGCTTTCCTTTTGGCCGGCTAGAACGCATTGTTCTTGAAAATTGGTGACTGGATCTGTATGTTTTCAGGTACTTAAATTTCAGGTGAGGTCTTGCTTATATCTTTAGCAATGTTCTTGATAATTCTTTTTCTTTAATGGAAATACCGATGTTCTGAGGTCAGATTTACCTTCAGTGGTGCTATTGTATTGGTCTCTTGTGGTCTCCCTACAATGGACTCGGAGGCCATAGTCTCTTTCCAGCAGATGATATCTGATCTGTTCTTTTAAAGAAGATGAATGGATGAAAAGAAGATTATCAGAAGTAGTCAACATGGATTCACCAAGGGGAAGTCATGTCTGACTAATCTGATAGCCTTCTATGACGAAGTAAC
>NW_009647680.1:10102193-10112444 GCF_000708025.1 Charadrius vociferus
TGGGCAGAGAGAAACCTGATGAAATTCAACAAGGGCAAGTGTAGGGTGCTGCATCTGGGGAGGAATAACCCCATGCACCAGTACAGGTTGGGGGCTGACCTCTTGGAGAGCAGCTCTGTGGAGAGGGACCTGGGAGTCCTGGTGGACAACAGGATGACCATGAGCCAGCAATGTGCCCTGGCGGCCAAGAAGGCGAATGGCATCCTGGGGTGCATCAAGAAGAGTGTGGCCAGCAGGTCGAGGGAGGTCATCCTCCCCCTCTACTCTGCCCTGGTGAGGCCGCGTCTGGAGTACTGCATCCAGTTCTGGGCTCCCCAGTTCAAGAAGGACAGGGAACTGTCCTTTGCTGGAGAGGGTCCAGCAAAGGGCAACGAAGATGATTAGGGGATTGGAACATCTCTCCTATGGAGAAAGGCTTAGGGACTTGGGTCTCTTTAGTCTAGAGAAAAGAAGATCGAGGGGGGATCTTATTAATACTTACAAATACTTAATGGGAGGATGCCAGGGGGATGGGAGCAGTCTTTTTTCAGTGGTGCCCAGTGATAGGACGAGGGGTAATGGGCATAAACTTGAACATAGGAAGTTCCATCTTAACATGAGAAGGAACTTCTTTACTTTGAGGGTAGTGGAGCACTGGAACAGGCTGCCCAGAGAGGTGGTGGAGTCTCCCACTCTGGAGACATTCAAAAACTGCCTGGACGCTGTCCTGTGCAACGTGCTGTAGGTGACCCTGCTCTGGCAGGGGGGTTGGACTAGATGATCTCCAGAGGTCCCTTCCAACCCTGACCATTCTGTGATTCTGTGAATTATGAGCGTCAAACTGGAACACAGGTGTTCTTGAGCTCCTGAGTTTGACTGTAGCATTGACCATGCTGATGGCCTCAGGAGAGTCTGTTTGTTACCCTTTCCAGCCCAAGTTTCCTGTGGGTAAAGTGAAGATTTATAATTTTTTAAGGCTATTGAGAATGGGTGGTATTTGTATAGAACTGTGAAAATGCCGAGCTCTGAATATTATTCCTGAATTTGCTTTTGATGTTACTGGAATGACGAGGCTAAATTAGAAAGTACAAAACCACCATAATAAAAATATCACTATAGATTGTGTTGTAAAAGTCGGTGTATTGTTCCATGACTTCTGGAAATAAAAGTACATTTTCCTACTAGTAAACTCTCCCTGGAGCTTGAAAATGCAACTTTGTTTTTTTCTGACTAACAGTAAAATTTTTTTCACTGGTGCAGTACAATGACCTGTCCAATGACCAAACACGTTCTCCGGTTTCTTGTGCCGTAGGTCTTGTGGCAGTATGGCGCTATTGGAGAGCGTTAATAAAATGGACAGATGTGAAATATACACAGATCTTTAAATAATGTAGATCTCTCCCTCCACTGCAGCATTTTTAAATACTGCTGAGTTCTCTTCCTTACCTGCAGCGCTGCTTCATTTCTTGTATTCCATGTTGTAACTGAAATCTGAATTAGTGTGTTAGCTTAGGAAACAATATTGGCAAAATGGTTTTCTTCCCTAATACCTTGGTCTTAACGACCATGGAGACTCGTAGTTGTGACAAAAGCTTCGTTACAGAATAAGCAGGGGCCTTGCTGCGTTTGCGTTTTTCTACTTAATCAGAATCATCAGGAATCAAATATGTTCTTTAAGAACAATAGGCCTAAAAGCTACACACGGGTTTAAGTAAATGTTTTCAAGATGAGCTATTTTGAATGAAAAATAAAAGTATATTTGAAACAATAATGTTTGCAAGACATCAGAATAATTCTTATTTTCATGATCCCGGCACATAAATATTGTGCAAGCTAGCGAGGATGGCTGCAGGGAAGAGAATCTCCTCTCCACTTAAGCTGCTTATATTTGGGTATTTTTCAAATTCCTGTGATGTTTTACAGTATGAATACACTCTGGACACCTTTTGATGCTTTTTTGCTTAAATTCTGAGTCATTTTAATAATTAGGTGGCACCATTTTCCTTTCTTTTGAGGAATCCAAAGTCGTGAAGCAGAGGAATTTCATTATGTTTACTGCCAAAACGCTGATACTCCAGGGCTTTTCAGAACTCGGAAAGTGCTACATAGCAAGTTAAAGATGCAGCGAGTGCTCCGAGCAATTAAAATGTCAGGAAGAATAAAACAAGCAGAGTTTAATTATCTAAATTAGTTTGCTTAAGATACTAGGATTATAGCTACTCTTGCAAAACGCACTATGAAGTAAGTAATATTTACTGCTGGATAGGAGACCTGTTTTACACCTATAAGTCCCTCTGCATGTGCTTACGACAGCAGCGCACACCGTGTTAAGAGGGGAGGCTTTTGATTTGAAGGCTTGCCCGTGAAAAGGTCCCAAATGGCACCGTGGGTCCCTGCTTAGTCTCCATCGTCCTCGGGGTGTCCTCAGCATCTCCTGTCCTTACCCCAGTCCTTGAATAATATGAGGCCTGGCTGTTGGGTAGTATGTCCTTTTAAAAAGCACTAACAATTAATTCCCTCCCTTTCTTTTTTTTTTCTTTTTTCTTAACAGAGGTTCGTATCGCTGCAGTTGAAGCCCTCTGTATGTTGGCTCAGTCCTCACCTTCTTTTGCGGAGAAATGCCTGGATTTTTTGGTGGACATGTTTAACGATGAAATCGAGGAGGTGAGATTGCAGTCGATACACACAATGAGAAAAATTTCCAACAACATCACGCTGAGGGAAGACCAGCTGGATACTGTGTTAGCTGTCTTGGAGGTAAGAAATTCCTGAGGGAGGAAAAAATTGCATTCTTGCTTTCTTTGAGGTGTTATAATTATATAATGCTGATCAGCCCCTTCCTCTGAGCTGAAACTGTCTACCTTTTTTGTTGTTTTTTCCTCTTATTTGAAAACCCCAAAAGGCTCCTAAGGTCTAGTTAGCTTGTAATCTCCAGGACAACAGAATACTTTTGAAATAGATGAATTTCAGATAAAAACTCCTCCCTTGATCACTGTGCTGTTGCCTCGTGTGTTTCCTTCTATCTCGTTTTGTGGTTCAGCGCTCTGCACCACTTCATGTCGAACACATCTTCATTTTCTATTTCCTTTGTTCAGCTGCTTTCGCTACACCTTTGCTCACCAAGCAGGGACAGGGCGCGGGCCCAAGATCTTCCTTCTGACTGTTCAGAGAGTGTCTTGGTGTGCTCTGCAGTATAATTTTGGGTTTTCCCAACCAGCATCCTCCCAGTCGGTTCTCAGCCACAGGACAGCGTGAGTCAGCTGCTGTTCCTGGTTGATGGGTTTGATCTGGAAGGGGGAAGAGGTTTTGGCTGTGTAAACAGCATTGTGCCAAACTGCTTCCTCTCAAACCTGTTTTCATTTGCTGAGCTATAGCCCTTAAGGCGTGTTTTTTTGATTCTGCTGCATGTGGTAGGCAAGTCTCTGCTTCTTTTGCGGAGTCTCCCAGCCTCAGGAGGTGTCGCAAATCCGCTGTTTCTGTCTTTTCGCCTCCTGTTTGCTTGACCCTGGGTAACAGTGGCTTCTTTCAGTTGTGCCCCAGGAAGAAACAAACTAGCCAACCTATTTTATCAGTCTAAAAAATGCTGTAGAATATGATCTGAGTTTGCAAATACAGCAATGAGTTTTAAGCACCTCAGATTTTTATGTAGTTGATTTACATTTGTTCAAGCTGGGGACTTGTGCATCAAGGTATAAAAACATCGTAGTTAGACTGGGGTTCTGGTTTACGCTTCTGTGCTGACTTATGTGTGATAAATGATGCATGAATTATGGCTTATATTATCATAATGATTATCAAGTATCAGGATAGTTAAAGTGTGAGCATGATTAACATTTTAATGGTTTTGTCTGATTCTGAAAGGTGCTTGATTGCTTTCGGTAAAATCTATCTCCCAGTATCAAAGTAAAGGATTTGGAAAAATAGCATTAACTTTTGTGCCTAAATTTGTTCTGAGAATGTAAATATGAAACAGTTGGGGACGGCGATAACTTCTGTTTTCATCCAACCGCTTTGACTTTGAATAACTCTATCAGCTACTCCTTTCTTTTCTCACGTGGCTTTGTATTCTGCTTTTCCTGTTGTTCTTGATCTCCGTTTCTCTTGAGTTGTTCTCCTCATAGTCCCTTTGTAGTCTTCTGCCTCACTTGTCTCTGTACTGCCCTTCCAGTGGTCCATGCAACTCACCTAGAGGATGTTACCTTCAGGGTTATTTCATTCCAGTCCTTAGAGTACATCTTCTCTTTGGTCATAGTCTGCCTTCCACCACCAAAATAAGGAACGGCTGAGAAGCTCTGCTGTGCTTTCCTCCTTTGATCATTTGTGTGTGTTGGCTGTCATTTAAGAGCCTTTTCAAGAGGACTGCTCTTTTTTCTTTTGTGTAAAACAGTGATGAATGAGCTGTTGATACTTAGCAAATTATAATTAAAAAAATGAAATAAAATCTGCCATTGAAACGCATCCAGTTCTTGTATCCTGTCAAATTTTCATGTTCTATCCAGCAGTGCCACACAAATGCTGATAGCAAGGAAGTATAATACATTAACATGGAATAGCAAGGTGGTTTTTGGTAGAAGGAATGTAATTAATTAAGCTGGAGTTTGGCCACAGCACTAAAAATACTGCTTGGAGATTGCATAAGTTCCTCTGTACAACATCACTCTGGCCTAAAAAATAAAATGGGTGCAGTGTGACTTTAGAAGCAGTACATTAGGGATCCCATACGATCATAACAAAGTTCCTGACTGAACTTATAAGTGTGTTTTATCTTTTTATTGTCCCATCTATTAACCTGTAATTAGGTCAGGTTGCTTTGTCCTATAGATGATCACCGTTAATCTAGTCTGTCCAGCCATTGACGTGTCCTCAACACTTATGCCAACCCCCTGCAGGCTGGCAACTGAGTTAAAAGCTTGTGGAATTAAGAATTAAGCTTCAGCTGTTGAATGATAAAAGGCTTCTCCAAAGATGATAAAACAGTCTTTGGCGATAGTTTTGCTGAGTTACCCAGCGCCTTCCTTTTCTGTTACTGCCTATGCCAAAGGGTAGAACGTCACCCAAACCAAGTAGTGATTCTTGCTCTGCTTGAGAAGGTCTGCGGTGAAGCAGTTCCCATTCGTTCCAGTAAATGAAGCACGAGGGTGGATGAGACCAGGAGGAGACCCTGCAGCAGTTGCCTGGTCTGTCGCTTCATCTGTGCTTAGCTATGATAATTAGAAACGTACGCTGTTTGTCAGGTGCTTCTAATATTAATTCAGCCAAGGAACAGGAACTGCTGCCTTCAAAGTAAATGTATATGCAGGCACATCTTCTCTCTTGATGCTCAAAGGTGTCTGGGTTGGGTTGTGGTTGTTTGGTTTTTTTTTTAGGATTCCTCGAGGGACATTCGGGAAGCGCTTCATGAACTGCTGTGTTGCACCAATGTCTCAACTAAAGAAGGCATCCATCTTGCACTGGTGGAGCTGCTGAAAAACCTCACCAAGTATCCCACGGACAGAGAATCCATATGGAAGTGAGTGTGTTCAGTGTCCTTGTGTGTCTGTTTATTTTCCTGTTCTTTTTAGTAATTGAGGCGTTTGGCAAATATTGAGCTAGCTAAGGAGGTAACAGCTATTGTAGGTACACAATCCTCTTATTCTGTATATATTTGGAACAGTGGCTGTACTAAGCATTGTACGTATTCATGACTGATGTAGAAACTCCGTGTCGTTCTTGCTTGTCGATACTTGTACTGGGAATCCAGAACTGATGACCACTTCTGGAAATAGCCCTCTTATAAACACTCAAAGCATTCCCAGAAAAGATGAAGTCAACCTGTAGTTTAAAACCTCATCTCTTCTATGCAACTAATGTTTTGTGCTTACTTGACACTGTATTAAATGGTGATATTTACCAGCAGTGGATTATATCAGTCATGACAAGTGGATTGGCTGTGTGGCATTGTGCTGTTGGAGGGACTCTTTCTGTCTACGCAAAACTAGTGAACATTTGCGTGGGGGTTTTTTGATTGTTTGATGGAAGCAACAAAGGAAGGGATGCTCCAGCAGACATAGTTTGAGGTAGAATTCTTGGGTATTATTGGAAATACTTATTTTAGTCATTTTTGTCTTCCAGTGTACTCTTACATTGTTTTTTGGAGTTTGGGGTTCTTGGGTTTGGTTATTTTGTTGGGTTTTTACCTCTTCACTCCTTTATTTCTGAAGAAAAAAATACACTCATTTGTTAGCATTCAAAATGAAAGCTTTTTGTGGGTTGTATAGCTCCAGGTGTTAAGCATTTCTTGGGACAGTTTAAATAAATAATTTTTATTACTGCTTGCTTTTTCAAGCTGTCCTCTTAGTTTTGTTGGATCCTACCAAATATTAATAGATATACTCAGCTGTGAAGAGACAATGTTTCCATGAGTTTGCCCATACAGTAGGATTTTGATGCTGACCAGCACCTCAAAGTGCCACTGCAACATAAAGTAATAATGCTTTAAAGTGTTGTAATTTGCAATGTACGTTTGATGAAGTATTTCAATCTGTGTATTTTCAGGTGCTTGAAGTTCTTGGGAAGCCGGCATCCCACCTTGGTGCTTCCGTTAGTCCCAGAGCTGCTGAGCACACATCCATTCTTTGACACTCCGGAACCAGACATGGATGACCCAGCCTGTATCTTTTTAATGAAGCCAGTTAATCATTTTGACTGTAATAGACTTTATTCATATTTTCCTGATGCTCACATTTGTTAAACTTTTTCAAACTGTAGCAGACAATCCTGTAGCTATTTCTGAATTTCTTCGCTGTTTAGTTTTATTACCCAGCAACTGATGGAATAACTGTTATCTGGAACCATCTTCATAAATACCAATGTGGTATAATTGGCCTTTTTTAATGCTGTGATGAATAATCTGTTTATCGAGCAATTTGTCAAGGTTTAAGCGTTGCAGATGAGTCCTTTGATGTGAAAACATTTGTCTAGTTTGCACTAATTTTGAAGATGCTTTAGCTTTTAAATGAGAAGAGTGGTTTTCCTTGTCTGTTTTCTTTTTAGGTAAAACTTCTATCCTCACTGTTGTGCAGAATACAGAACAGCGCCGTCTCTGAGTACAGCAGTGGCTGAATCCCTGTAATGCTAGAAATTTATCATCTTTTTGAAACAATTCAAAATCAGAAATCCTTATATTAATGTTAGCTCTTCTAGTTCTTTAGAATACGAACTATGATTGTAATACCATTATCTTTTAACAATGGGAGATGCCTTGGAAGTGCGAAGTCCCGTTTTTCCATTGTTCATTCTCCTTGCTTCCCTTCTGGGCGACTGCAGAATGTAATGTTATTTCTGATGCATGCTGAGACATGTTAGACTGGAACAACTCTCTTCCTCTGTGGAGCTACTCTTTATTTCTCTTACCAGTCCCAGGCCAGCAGCTAGAAATTCTATACAGATTCAATAAACACCTTGTGAGAATTGAAAAGGGATAGAATCGGGTGGAGGGAAAGATTCCTCTATAATCAAATGGTTGAGTAAATTTGTCCTGTGAGTTGAGAATTGAAGGAATATTGGGATGGGGAGAAAGCTGTTACTTAGCTCAGTGCACCTTCCTACCCTGAACCAAAGGATATTATTTTAGAGAATGTTCTGGAGGTAACTTCCCACCAAATTTTATGGAGATACGTTATGTGAAGACAGGCCTGGGAACCAGAAACTGTAAGGTAGACATGAGTGGTATGTTTCCAGTGTAAACTGTCAATTAAAAACATGCAGTCTTTTTTTCAGTGGTGTCCAGTGATAGGACGAGGGGTAATGGGCATAAACTTGAACATAGGAAGTTCCATCTTAACATGAGAAGGAACTTCTTTACTTTGAGGGTAGTGGAGCACTGGCACAGGCTGCCCAGAGAGGTGGGGGAGTCTCCCACTCTGGAGACATTCAAAACCCGCCTGGACGCTGTCCTGTGCAATCTGCTGTAGGTGACCCTGCTCTGGTGGGGGGGGTTGGACTAGATGATCTCCAGAGGTCCCTTCCAACCCTGACCATTCTGTGATTCTGTGGTTTTGTTTGATTCAAAGCACTTAGCACATTTGATTCAGGTTAGGTGAGTAGCTTCAGCTGAAAATTTTGAAAGGATTTTGGGTAAAGAGGAGAAATTGGTCTGTCAAGTGGAAACCTTTATGCCCGGCAGCCCAGAAGATTTCTCAGGAGGTGAGAGCCATAGATTCAGTCCCTTCTGTGGCTGAACCTACTTCTTCACTGTGCAGATGAGTGCCCAGATGAGCGTAAGCTTTGCATTGGGATCCTTTCACACTCTCCTGTTAGAGATTTTACACTTGGGGTCAACCCAAGTGCAGGTGAGTGCCCCAGCCTTTGGGCCAATTGATTAAAACCTTTGGCTTTTTTTCGGTCACTCAGACTGTGAAAATGTTGTGTTCTATTCCAGAATCATATTCCCGTGTTTGATCCTTTGGGTTTTTTTAAGTCTGTGTAAGAGGGATGTTTTTCAGGGCATCATAGGAAATGCAGCAATATTCAAAGACTCAGGGGTAAATGTTTAATTTGAGGTGGTGTTTGGGTACCGCACTGGTAAGCACAGTGTCAGCTTTGAGGAAGAGTGAAACTCCACCTAATGAGCATGTTCTGCATTTATAATCCCTGGCTCCTATCCTTTGTGTTGCCTCTGAGCCATCCCACGTTGGCATTAACATCCTTCCTCCAATATGGCTCATCCCGTAATGTTTGTGCTTTGCAGTTTGTTTTCATCTGCTCAGACAGCTGCCTCTTTGGGTTTTGCTCAGTGTTCTCCAACTGTAAAAAAAACTTCCTAAACAATCTCCAGCAAAGAAAGGGTTGTTGAGTTGTTGTTTTAACTTGCCATCCCCAAGGAGCTCTTCTTGCTGGTGTTTATTTTTCTTTAACAATCCCTTTCAATAGACATTGCTGTTCTGGTTCTGATTTTTAATGCTGCTAAAAGTTGCCCAACAATGCCTGCCCTGTTCTCTGATCATACATTCAGACATTACGCCTATCTTCGGGACAGTCTCTCTCATCTGGTCCCTCCGTTACGAGTAAGTTGAACCACTTTGGTTTGCACTTTGCCTCTCGGTTACGAATATTCCTGATCTCTTCCACGTCTGTTCATGTGTAACACTTGGATTCTAAAAGTTTTTTTTCTCCCAAGCTCCAAGCGAATAAATATTGAAATGTATGTTAAATAAGGAGAGCCAAATATTAAATTGTTACAATACGGATTTTGTAATATTTTGGGGAGAGTTGCTCTCAAGTGAGAATAGCACATGGTTTGCTGGTTAGGAAAGAATACTGGGAGGGCAGGATTCCCAGGAGCTTTCTCTAGCTCTCACTGTGTGGGGAAGGGGAGCTTTGTAGATCTTCCAACATTTGACTTGTGTCCTACCTAATCAGGTTACTCATGGGTGAGATGTTCTCTGCACCTTTGAAAGGGTTTTTTTTTTTTTTCCTGCATGGAAGTACAGGTGGGACTGAAGTTGCTCATAAGTCATATTACAGTTCATAAAATGAATTGCGGTTTGTGTGGTCTTGGACTTCCCTTCACTTCACAGTGTCATAGTTAGTAGATGAGGAAGATGTTTCCCTCAAAGGGATGTTGAAGTTTAACCTGAAGATCTGTAGCTGCAAGTGGATTATGAAATGGAGAGTATTAACTAACAAAGATAAAAGATGTAGACTTGAAATCCATTATATAAATTTTGAATTTGAGGCATAAATCAGAGCTCTCAACTGGGAGTTGTTAAATAAAGCAGCAGCATTTTGCCATGTTGTTACTTGTGTTTGACTTCTGTACATGTGTTTCTTCTTGCTTAGTTGCCAGGTAGAAAGCTGCTGTCCTCCCCTGTCTCTCCCAGTATTACGCCACACGAAGATCCTTCCCAGCAGTTCTTGCATCAGAGCCTGGAGAGAGTTTACAACCTTCAGCATCTTGACCCACAGGGCGTACAGGAGCTGCTGGAATTTACCATCCGGTAAGGCTGCAAGCTGACCTGTTCATGGGAAGATCAGTTTGGATTCCTAATTTCTCTGAAGCAGGTGCTTTGCTTCTGTGTATCAGTGTTGCACTGTGCCGTCGGGTGCTTAGTCTGAGCCTTCTTCTAGAGAGCATTGTGATGAAAAGGTACTCTTAGTTCTCTGTCCCTGTATGAATCCCTCATTTTGATCTTACTGTTTATAATGTATGTGCTGAAGGTTGGTGGTTTTTTGTTTCATTTTTGTGGGAAGAGAGAGGTTGTCCCCTTTGCTCTTCTAATTTCCAAGTCCTGT
>NW_009647680.1:10112636-10128146 GCF_000708025.1 Charadrius vociferus
GGAGAGGACCTGCTTCTGGTGCTTTGTTGGGTTCTTATCGCCACTTATAAAGGATTTTGGCATTCTTCATCAATTTGAAAATCAGAGATTTTCCTGAACTAAACAATATTATTATGTGTTGCTGTCTGCTGTTGTATAAATGTGTACAGTATGGCTTCTGAATGGGGATTTTATGCTGCCTCTTCGATTTCATCTCTGGACTGATTTACACAAACAAAACACTTGAAAAGGATCCTTTCAATACGATTCCTCTGCTTGGAAAGAGGAAAAGAGCCTTATTTTGAGAGTTAGAAAAACAGTCTAAAATGCTTTGTTTGGCATATGGAATTCCAAAAAGCTTTCATTTCTTTTCCTTCCTCCAAAATAGCTGCCTCTTCTGTATGTGTAGCCGTAAATCGCTTTCACGCCCACCTGTGGTGGCAAATAAACAGTGTGCTCCTCACTGAAGACCCAGCTGTGAAAACTATGGTTTGTCCTCAGCTGTTTTGAAGATACTACGTGCAGCCTAAAACATAGCCTCAAAGCATTTAATGCACTAAGTGCTTGAAAAAGGTAATTCCTTGGCAGATCATCCAGAATCTTACAGGCACGATGAAGGTCTGGAAACCTTGCAGGCTGTGAATGCTTTTTTGAACATAGGAATCGTGTCGGAGATGGCTGCACGTGTGACCTATATGTAGTAAAGGACAGTAATGCATTGGAGCTGATGGAAATTATTAGCTTGGCTTTTTTTCCTGCTGGGATCACCACCCAGGAACCGTACTAAACCAGCTGCTGTTTTCCAACCTTAAGAGAAGGGAGGATTTAAGGCAAAACAAAAAAAAAGTGTTAGAAGTTATTTTGCAGAGGGCAAGAGTTCCCTGCACCAACAGTTTGGCTGCCAAGAGGAGAAGGATAGAAGAAGCTCACAGCAGTGGATTCTGCGGTGGGACATAACTCCCTCCTCCTTTGTCATTATTGTCATCAGGGGAAGCAGAGCAGACCTCGTGGAGCTGGTGTCTACGTGGGATTTACATTTCTAACCACGCTCAAGCCTGATGCTCTCCCCCCAGGCTCTGCAGCTGAAACTGCAAGACAGGCTTTTTAGCGAATCGGTCTTTGTGGTTTAGTTTCTCCATCTATACAACAGGAATTTTTTTTGTCTTGCAGGGATGTTGAAATCTGTTTAAGATTTGTAAGGAAATAGAATTAGCGAAATTGGGAACCATAGAAGAGTGGGAAATGGAATCTCTGCCTAGCTGTTAGCTGAGAGATGACATCCTGTTCCCTCTTAGTGTGTTGTGATGCATTAAGTATGACATGGGAATTAAGCGCCCAGGAGTCTGTTCTTTTCTCTCTGGGGAAAGATGAAATGGAGTCACTGTACAGGGCTCAGGCTGGCTTTACTGTTGTTGCATTGAAGGAAGGCACAACCCCTCTGCTTAAGAGAGATTTTGTTTCGCTGCAAATTATACAGATAATCTCCGGGATTTCTTTGGAGTGTGGGAGCACTGAGGTTTGGCAAAACCAAAGTTTAAGAATTGCATCATAAATGCAAAGATAAATCTAAAATAAAAAACAAGAAAGGGTCACCTGAAGGAAAAAGTATTATTTTTTTACAATACTGTAGGAAATGTGGAAGTAGAGTGACAATTTTGGTGCACTTTGGATCAAAGCAAAACACAGAGAAGAACTAGAGACATGTTGCATCCACATCATCCAACCTATTTTCAGTTCTATAACAAAAAATGAGTTTTGTTTTCTTAATACACACTTTCGAATTTAAAACATGTTTAAGAGTAGAGAACTGAAGCCTTTTTGGGTTCCATTAACTGTTGTTTCTTTTTTTTCTGTGAAGTTAAAAGCTACTTCTATTGCTCTATGATTTACAAGAAATACTTACACCAGACCGCACACAGCAGCTACTTGGACAAATATCAGTACATCAGATTTCAGCTTGCTTTAAAAAGGCAGCTATATTTCAAATATGCTTGGTTGCCTGAGCCCGACGCGTTCCAAACAACCTTTCCTAGCCAACATGAATAGTTAGATTTCCCAGCAGTGTAACGCAAATGGGTCGTTAGCTGCTGTGGAAGGCTGGAGTATTTTAAGTTAAATCTGGAACTGCTACGCTGTATGGTTCCCATAGGGCTGCAGAGTAATGTGGGTTGACAGACTCGCTGCTTCCACTGCTGTGCTCGTGTCAGCCTCCAGGAAGAAAGGCGATGCCACGTCCCAAGGTGCAAACTCTTTTGTAGTGCATGTTTTGCTACTGTTTCTGGTGCTGAGGATAAGAAAAAGCAAGATGCAGAAATAGCTGGCTTCGTCGCTGCTGTTGCTGTGTTCCGAGTGCATTTAGATTAACTTGCTGTCTCAATTGTTGGGTTTTTTTTTTTCCTTTTTTTCCCCCTACATGCTTCAGTGACCTTCAGAGGCTTGGAGAACTGCAGTCAGAACTGGCAGGGATGGCAGATTTCACTGCAACTTACCTTCAGTGTCAGCTGCTCCTCATCAAGGTTTGACTTCATTTGGGTTTTTTGGGCTGTTCTTCAAAAATACCCTCAATCCATCTTAGTGGTGCACTTCCATGTTTCGATGTTTGTGCTGAAAACGTGTGTGATGAAAGTGTGGGTTCCATGGATTTCTGATACTCCTGCTTCCCTTCTGTGGCAAATAATTTGTGCAGTAACTTTGCCAATGAGCGCGCCAGTGCAGATCTCTGCTGTTGTACCTAGGGATTATGTTGGTTCATGTGCATTTTGGCAGCGCAGAGTTTATTTTCTGACAGAAAGCACAATGGAGGCAACTACTGCGTAGCCTTTTGTTATGAGAGTAACTTTTCTTTGCTAGTGCCCACCGCAATGCTTTTTGCTAAACTGCTGCTATAAGGGCAATTTTTGTAGACAATGTTTTTGTAGACAGCTTTTTCTTGGCACTAATGCCAAAGGAATTCTTTAGACTTGATTGAGCAAAATATCAGTCGTGCTTTCTTTTACAGTGCTGAAATGATCTGTCTGTTTGGCATTAGCAGATGAAGTGGTTACTTTGACACCATGGCAGCAACCCTTTTCAGAGTCAACTTCTTGCCGTAAACAGGAACTAATTTTTTGCTTCACTTCTTGAGCTATCAGCTGGTATTTAAGTCAGTCTCCTGGCATTCTTTAGGTGTTTGAATGTAATTTATATACGTGTAAAGCAAGAACTAAAGCAAGCAACAAACAGGTTTCCAGAAGGGACTCAATAAAAGCTTTGTTATGTAAAACCAAGAAGGGATTTCAGTTTCTTTGCTAAATGGGTAGCTGCCAGTTGGCATATCTCATGGTAGCCCTCAAATGTTTGGAATACATTTATCACCCAAAGAAGGTATTTTAGATGAGCGGTGTTACGGTTCAGTACATTCCTAGCTAAATCCAAAACTTTTTCCAAAGCAAAATGTGCTATCCAGGCAGAGGACCAGTGTGTAGAGGTGGCTTTGTTGTCCTTCTCCAGGGTTTGGCTGGAGTGAAGGGGTGTACGTTAGCTGAGAGAGCAATGGTTTGTGTATCTGGCAAAGAGGAGGACTGGCTTTGGAAGTAGCTGGAGTGAAGGGCTGTACGTTAGCTGAGAGAGCAACGTACTGGCAAAGAGGAGGACTGGCTTTGGAAGAAGGGGATAAACACTGCACCAGCCATGCGGGGCTCGAGCTGTAGAACAGACAGTCCATCAGTGATGTAGAGGAGTCAGTAATGTGGATGAAACAAAAAGTAACTCGTAATATCATACAATTAGAAATTCTGATGCGGCAGAGAGAACCCAAATGTCAGAGCAGCCCTTTTCAGCAGATTTCTTTTGAATTGCTTCTTTCCCCATCAGAAAGAAGCTGTTGGAGGGGGGAAAAGTCTCTTCATTTCCCCACCTCTCAAGGCTCAAAAGGTTCCAGACCTTTAAAGGCTCCACACACTCTGTAATTTTTAGGGGTAGTTAGCTGGAATACTGGGGCCAGCCTAGGTGAAGGATATAGTCTGTATGTTCTTGAGCTTTGGCTACAGTCAGCTTTCTGTGTAGCTGTATCTAAGGAGAGGCAGCTTCAAAAAGGACTCTGTGATATAAATCATCAAGTCAAGCTTTCTTATTTTTTTTTAACATACATCAAAAAGCAAATAGGGTGTGGTTGTTTTGGTTTGGTTTTTTTTCTTTAAATACGAACATCGATTGTTGATTTTACACTTGGTATTCTTAGCAACTCTGGGATCTTTGGTGGGGCGGAGACTGTGAACAGGAAAATTAAGAAATATGACTGTGTAGGTGACAGTTATTGTTTCCACTTTTTGCCTGCAATCTGTGATTCCCCCACTCTTGGTCTCAGGGAGGTGATAATGCAGTGGGCTATTGTTTTTCTAAAAAGTGACTGCATTCTGCATAAAATTCTCCTTCAAAAGTACAAAGTTTGGCTCAGCCAGTCTCTAATTCATAATTTTGTTAATATGATTCTCAACTTCAGTTTTATCTTTTATAGTTGTATAGGTATCTCTGAGTATTTATAGCACAA
Source organism: Charadrius vociferus (assembly GCF_000708025.1). Classification (NCBI taxonomy): domain Eukaryota; kingdom Metazoa; phylum Chordata; class Aves; order Charadriiformes; family Charadriidae; genus Charadrius; species Charadrius vociferus. The sequence continues at coordinate 10,117,144 of NW_009647680.1, forward strand.
TACATGTTTTGGAGACCTTGGTTCCCCGTGTTGTATTTTAAAGCACAAAAGACACCTTTTACCTGTTTTTTCAACCAGTCTGTTGGTTGAAAAGTACAGGCGAGAGACATGGCATCTTCCCTGCTCCCAAGCCCATCTAGCACAGGGTTATAATGTTTAGACTTTTAGACCGAACTGGGTATTTATCATCATTTCATGGTTTTCTTCTGTAGGCTTTGCAGGAGAAGCTGTGGAATGTGGCAGCTCCTCTGTACCTGAAACAGAACGCATTAGCATCTGCTGCAGCAAAACAGGTGAGATAGAAAGCAGCTGGGTCCATGTGGAGGCAAGTCCTCAGATACGAGCCCTTCCTTGGCCATGCAACAATAATACACTTCTGACCTTCCACTGCCATAGTCTGTCCGAGTGAATCTTAGTTCCCTAAAGTGGAGTAATTTATCTTCAAAAGATGAGAGGTGAGTGGTGGAGGTTCATGACAACTGTAAAAAAGGCAAACATCTCACCCATCTTCCAGAAGAACAAGAAGGAAGATCCAGAAAACTGTGGGCTGCTTGGCCTCACCTCACTCCTGGGGAAGGTTGTGGACCAGCTCCTCTTAAAAGCCATTTCTAAACAAGTGAAGGTCAAGCGAGATGATGGGAACAGCCAAAATGCATTTCCCAAGGGCAAATTATGCCTGACCAACATCATTGCTCTCTGTGATGAGGAGACTGGTGCTGTGAACGGGGCGGGGGGGCGGGCAGTGGACGTCACATCTCTTGACTTTAGCAAAGCCTTTGATGCAGTCTCCTATTGTTTCCTTTTCCCCAAACCGGCAGAATTCTGGCTGAGTAAGTGGGTGATAAGGCTCCTCCAAATTAAGGAGCCCGTTGATATGCTGGAGGGCGTGGCTGCTGTTTCGGCAGACCAGAGCTGTGGAATTGGGATGACAGGAACCTCATGATGTTCTGCACAGGGATCCTGGTGGACAACACATTGAACATGAGGCAGTAAAGAAGGCCAACTGCATCCTGGGCTTTCTTAGCAAGAGCGTAGCCAGCAGGTCTGGGGGAAGCCCTCTACTGAGCTCTGGGGAGATCACGTCTGGAGGGCTGCATTGTGTTTTGGGCTCCCTGACAGAAGGAAGAAGCTGACAGACTGGGGCAAGTTCAGCAAAGGGCCACCAGGGTGGTTGGGGGCTGGAGCACATTCCATGCAAAGGGAGGGAACTGGACTTCTCCAGTTTGGAGAAGAGAAGGCTTCAGGGCGGATTTATTGCTCTCTGCCACTGCCTCATAATAGGATATAGATGAGACTGAGTCAGACTGCTCTGGCCAGGAGGTAACGGACACAAATTGGAATATGAGTCAATTCTGATTAGATATAAAGGGGGGAAATTCACCATAAGGGAAGTTAAGTGCTGTAACAGGTTGCCCAGAGAGATGGGGAGAATCTCCGTCCTTGGAAGTGTTCACAATTTGATGTGGCCCTGAGTGATGGGATCTAATTAGACCTGCTCTGAGCAGGGGACCAGGCTAGATGACCTCCAGAGGTCCCACCGAATCTGAGTTATTCTGATTCTGTGATGTATAAATGATCTGATCCTGGAAAAACAGAAGCTAAACCCTAAGAAAAGGTAAAGGAGAAAGCAAGCTATTAAATAATCCAGAAAACAAACCTAGAGTAAAAACAAGTTCATGGATCTGCTGGGAAACTATGCTGACATTTTGAGTCTTCACTTAATTAAGATGTAATAAGAGGGAGGTACTGCTGTGCATCAAAATCTTCTATGCTGTTGACAGCTGTCCCCAAGGATAAGTGAAAACAAAAACCTATCAGTTTTTAAAATCATCTCTAATTGAACTGCCTGTCTTGGGTACCCTTCTCAGTGACATGTGATCCCCCTGAGAAGTTGTATCTGTTGTGATTGTGAATATAGATCACTTCCCATCAAGGCAAGGTGAGAGAGTATTTCCTGTTAAATAATTTGCAAGCTCTTGGCTTCTGTACTGTCATGCTGAACTCAACTGTATTAATTTGAGCACTTCTGTTATCTACTTAAACCCATCTATTCGACAGATTGAAACTATGGTGAGTAAAACTGTGCAATGTCCTGTCTAAGCTTTTGATCGAAAATAACCCAGAATGATTCTTATCTTGTGAGAGTTCCCATCTTCAGCTGCAGTACACAGAGTGTTGTTGAATATAAAGCTGTTTTCAAGAGAACTTTGTCAAATCTGGCTCCAAAAACATAAACCTGAGCAGGACCACAGAGGTTGCTCTGTTGTGCTGCTCACGTTTTGTATTCCAGAGCAGCCAACGGGAGTCACCGAGCGCTCTACCCCTAGAAATTTAAAATGCCATGTCAAAAAATAGACTGCCAATGGAGGGAGTGCTTGATTTCAGGCCAAGTTTCATGAATTGTTTCTTTAATATAGCCAAGATAACCTTTAATATTAGGTGCCACTTTACATGGTGAAGAATTTCACCAAAAGAACGAGACTCGTGGACTAATATGTTCCTCGGTATGAGAAAAAATACCAGAATCTTGTGATCGTGCTTGTGCAAGAGTTTAACGGAGTCTGATGGCTTTTTACCCCTGTGGTGTCTGTCTGACAGATCTTGGAAGAAACTTATAAAATGGAGTTCATGTACAGCGGTGTGGAAAGTAGACAAGTGGTCATTATTCACCACATGAGACTGCAAGCGAAGGCGTTACAGCTTATAGTGACTGCACGTACCACTAGAGGGTAAGGATGATGTGGTAAAATGACCTTCTTAGGGTTAACTGTAAGTTTAGTTTCCTCAAGCTTTGTTTAAAAAACAAACAAAAAAAAAGCAAGGAAAAATTAGACCCATAAAACATCACGGCATGCCAGTAACCATTTGCTAAACTACTTGAGCATGAAGAGCCTTCTTTTGCCTTTGGTGTAGCTGTAGAGTGGCACAATACAAAATTAGATGACAAAATTATTAGGAAGACGTGTTTAGGGGTTTGAGTTCTCTCAGCTATGAACTTAAATAGGTTTAAAAAGGTCACAGAGTGTGTCTTAAGACTTGATATTTGGGACCTATTTAAGTAAGGAAAAGTCATGTCAAAGAATGCACTAATTGTGTTTGCTTCGTTATTAGTTACTGAGTTTTTAACATCAGAAAAAAATTGTCTTTTTGACTGATCTGCAACTAATGTTTGTGTGACTCAACCTTTCTGGCCTCAGAATTGTAAGATCTTGTTTTTAAGAGCCTGAACTGGATTTCAAAACACCTAAATGCTTAAAGCCATAGAACCAGTTTTCTTTGTTTAACACTAAAGCAAGGAATGTTATTTTCATTACAGAGTGGAACCCCTTTTTGGGATGTGTGAAAAATTCCTACAAGAAGTGGATGCCTTTCAGAGGTGAGAAACTCCATTGCTTCTTCACTTTGTTAAAAAGTCTAGATGACCTTTAAAGGTCCCTTCCAATCCAAACTATTCTGTGATTCTATGAAAGTCTCCCTACTGTTTTCATCAGGGATTATTCCATTTGTTCTTCATCTCTTCGCATCTCCCTTTCCCTGCTGCTATCCTGCATTGGGGTCTGCTATCATGAGATAATTTGCTTTGTCTCTTTTCCTCGCACTGAATCTCAGGATCAGCAAGAAAGAAACTCCCTTCTGAATGAATCAATGAAAGAGCTTTCCCGGGAGTATAACAAAAAAGGAATTTCTCATTTCCTTATCCCACTTTCTAAATTGTAAATGAGAGAACAAGTGAACCATCTACATGCTGGAGGTGGGAGATATCTCACCCAGGTGTTGACAATTGCTTTGTAGACCGCTGCTTATGAAGCACTCGCCCAGTTTTCCTCTCCCTGGAGAGATGGTCCTTTCATTTTATCCAAATCTGGATGTCTAAAATAGGTCAGATGAAGGATGCGCAGGTTTTTTTTCCATTGACTCAGAAGGGAATCGGATAGCTAGCCCAGAGACATAGGTGTCCAGAAATGGCTGAGCAGAATTCCATCTCTAGTTCTGATTAAATCTCCATGTATTTGTGGTCCATGTGCTTGGCAGCTGTGGCTGGTTAAGTGATGAGAAAAGGGAACCAATTCTATCCATTCCCTAATGTTTTGCTCATTTGGTAGCTAATGAGTAGAACTGTTCCTTTGCTCTGTATATTTTCCTTGCACTGAGTCTCAGGATCAGCAAAACTCATCACTGTTTCTCAGGAACGTAACTCCTACAGGCAGTGATGAATTTCACAAAAGTGAATCTGGATGATGGTAGAGCTTGTCAGTTAGCTGTAAGGTCACCTAGAGATGCTCGGACATATAAAATCCCCGTGTCGAGGTTGTCTAGCTAGATTTTAGCTGACAGAATAGTTGAAATTTGCTGTCTGTGTAGTGGCAGTCGTAGGAACACAAGGATGTGCGTTCCTGCGCAACCCTCTTAGCCTGTACAGAGGAGAGTGTCATTTTGCTCCACCCTTGCCAAGCTGGTGCTAGAGGCTTCCGTATACGGATTATGAGCTCCTGTAGGGCACCACCAGGATCCTGAAAAAAAAATCTCACTTGTAGGGCTTTAGGACCTGAAGCTGTTCTGGGGATGTCTGGTGTTCCTGTCTGGGTGTTGTAGACTCAACTGTAGGTCGACAGCGCAGCATGGGACTTGAAAAGGGGGGAGGAGAGCGCATTGTTCGAGAGGCTGTTCACCTACAGAAATGGTGCATTTTTTTCACCAAATTACATGAGTATTTAGTTGGCTTACAAAACTGCTAAACGCAACAGGAGTGCTGCTGATAATAACAGATAAGCTGCCAATGACTGAGTCTAACGAAGCATCTTCTGCATGCAGGGATGTAGGGTAGTAGCCCAATTTTACTTCTATATAAAGAATAAGAAATATTCAGTGCTCTTCTTGTGAGGCCGTTGTCCCAAACCACAGAAGGGATTCTATTCTCTGTTCTTGACCTCTAGAACTAGCTGGTTTTTGGTTTGTTTTTTTTTTTGCAACTGATTGTAGTTTACTGTTAAAATGTCACTCTAGGATGTAATAATTAATACTCTCGTAAATATTGGTAGAGAAAAACCATTCTGGAAACTTTGCTGCAGCGGAAGGTCAGACGACTCACGTATTGGGCGTGTGGGTATGTTAGATCCCTTAATGAGTCAGCTGTTTAGTTAGCCGGATGAAAGTGCACAGTGTAAAGAATTAGGCATATGCATGTCTTCCCTGAGAAGTACCAATTTGGAAAGTTTGCAAGGCAGCTACAGCAGGAACGGCTCTTTCACCCAGCTGTGTTTCTTTGTGCAGACATGGAGATTGAATGCAGAGTACTGGAATTGCCCGTAGCCTCGTTTAATTAGCACTCTTACTCGCTAAATAGCGTTACAGCTGCACAGGCAATCTGAGCGGGCAAATCCCTACAATATCTGCTTCTCATTAATGTGTTGTTGACGGGCACCTCAGCAGTTCTAGCTCCTTTTTTGGGAATCTAGATTCCTTTGCCCGCTAGGCTCTGGATTGATGAAGGACATGAGATCTGCATACCCTGTGATGTTGTCAGTTTGAGCACAAGGTATGGTCCCAATGTAACTAGCCAAAATAATGTCTATCTTATGTATGAGACATGCATCAAAAGAGGAATCTACATATCTAATTCTGTCCTTGTCACTAAATATAAGGATTAAGTAGCTTGGCTGAAAATAGCAATACTGTTGAGGGGGGGGAAAAAAAAAAAAAGGTATTTGATTTTTAATCTGTTCCTAACACAGATGTTTCATCTCTGAGCTCCCACACATGCAAGGCAGTTTTGTAGATAAATTGCTGGACTTAATGCCCAGACTTGTGACATCCAAGCCTTCGGAAGTGGTCAAGATTCTTCAGACAACACTGCGGCAAAGTACCTTCCTCCACCTTCCTCTTCCAGAGCAGGTTAGTTTGACACACAGAATTCAAGTGCAGTATCCTTGCAGACTGTCTCAGCATCTGACTAGTTTCTAATAACACCATGAAGCTTTTAGGATTCAGGTTTTTGTTCAGTGGCAAGTGTTATTTCTTCCAAGGCTTTCTCCTTCTTGCTTGGAACCCTCAGGACTACTGCTAAAAATACAGAAGACTTAAAAATTCCTGGCAGTATCTAAAAGAATCTGAAGTTGATGCACAATTTCTCCATTAAGAACAGTAATGATTGTCTGTCTTCTCTCCCGCTTTATTTTTGCCAACGGCTTCGCCCCTAATAGCTCCATAGAGCTACTGCAAATATCATTGAGCCTACCGGTGAATCCGATAATCCTCTGAGGTTTACATCGGGGCTGGTAGTGGCACTGGATGTTGATGCAACTCTGGAACATGTGCAGGATCCCCAAGGAACCGTTAAAGTTCAGGTAAGCAGTCGCTTGACATAAACACAAACAAGATTGTGTCTTACGGGGAGTTTATTTAAGGGTGCCAATACTTCTAAATTGCAAATACTTGTACACTTTATTAGTAACAGTGTTTGATTTCTGTATTTTAACCACATATTCTGAAACTGGCTTGTAAATAGTGCGCTGAGTTGACTTGCCTGTGGTTCCTGAGAATTTGCTCTGAGCGCTTTGATGCCATTCTGTGCTCCACGCAGTGCTTTCACACGCACCGGGCACGTTATGCACATGAGCACAAATAAATCCTGGTGAACTTCTAGCTCGTGTAGTGGGAGAAGGAGGAGCAAAAGAAGTTATTCTGAACGGTACAGAAATATGCAGGCTCTTGGCTCTCCGTATTTACAGCTTAACAGTCTTCCTGCTGCTGAATCACATGTTTCAAAGGTAGCCGAGGAGGCAGGTGTGGTGTGATGCCAAGTAAAATATGCAAATTCGCCGCATAACAAAGAAATGAAAACCTGTGTTTCCAATGCAGAGGAAGAATCCGATGTCAACGTGTGTTTTCCCCCTCTGCTGTGGGTCTAAATGGCCAGCGTGTGGCTGTTAAGTCTAGGGCAACCGGACTCCTGACTGTAAGATAGAGCATGCCTTCCTGCCTTCTGAACTCTTAACAGAAAACCACAGCTCCACACTGTGCAAATCCCCAGTCCAGTCGTCGTTCAGTTGTTTCCTTTTCTCCCCCACCCCTATAGGTATTGTATCCAGATGGACAAGCACAGATAATCCATCCTAAACCAGCTGACTTTCGAAATCCTGGTCCTGGAAGGCACAGGCTGATAACGCAGGTGTACCTCTCGCACACAGCCTGGACAGGTAATGTTAATGATACACTTTCATGTGATTGCGTCACTGCACGTTTCTGTGAGTTCCTACGAGTGTGTCTTGCTTGATCCCAGTCTTCTGCACACAAGATGTAACCCCCACAGTCCTGGGGGATTTGAGGATCCTGCAGTCTATGGCTGTTGTTGATGCTACCCTTTGTGTTTCTCAGATTTGAGGAGATGCGTCTCCCTGGTTGACAGGGCAGTACTGCTCCGTAGGTGAATAGAGGGGCTGCTGTCACGGGAGGAAAGGTGCTTAAAATCATAGATTTGTTTAGGTTGGAAGGGACCTTTACGATCATCGAGCCCAACCATTCATGGGGGCCGCGTGTGCAGTCTTCCGGCACTGGGAGCCTTTCCGTGGGAGCACGTATTGAAGGTGAGGTCACTTGTTTCTGTGCAGAGCAAGATCAGTCGTGGGAGTCAGGTCTGCATCCTTATTTAAAGGCAAGGAGTCACGGTAAACTGACTCATTGTAATTCATTGTCTTAGATGTGACAGGTATTTGAGCAGGGCAGAGAGAACCTTTGGAACTGTGTGTACTCAACAGTATAATTTCACTGCTGATTAAACTTTTGCCCTTTTAATGCCCTAAAAAAAGCCACCCTTCAGCTCCGATGAAATATGCGACTCCAACATTCACGTTCAGTCTCAGCTGGCATCTGTGCTTCCCCATGGAAGTGCTTCAGTAATTGGCTTGTGGACTTCAAACAACAAAAGCAGAGAGTATTTGCTCGCAGCTCCCTTTGTCCTGTTTTCTTTTAATCCTTTCAAATTTATTCAAATGTGGGTGGGGTTTTTTTCTGAGCAGTTATTAATAAGATTTGGTGATTTTTTAATTTTTTTTTTTTTAACCAAAAGAGGTTTTTTTAGTGCGATGTTCTTTCATGTAATTCTTTTTATATATCGCTTCTGTGGTGTGCTCGTTCATCCTGGGATCTTTGTTTTGTTTTGGAGAAGAAAAAATCGTATTGTTTCTATGACTTGGAAGTATCTGGATATAAAGGTTCATCCTGTACCAGAGGGAGCTGAATCTGAGTCCTTTTTTCTGCTCTGCAGTGTTCACTGGAAGGGCATTTCAAGTATGACCCCAAAGGATTCTGTTCTGGTGTCTCCCCTAGCCAGTATTTCAACTGTTAATGTTGACGTTGGCACTTGGGCATATAAAATGCGGGGAGGACACCACGTGGGGAGGGGTTCAGGGGACAAGGTCAGAATTCAAAATGGAGAAATTGCCTGAATTCAAGACAGTGAAACTTACTGAAGACCGGTAAAAAGCGTGGTCTTAGGATGGAGGATGCCCAAATACGAAGCAGGGATTAACTGACAGGAGTGATAGGGGTGACCGCAAGCTACAAAGAAGAGTTGCCAGTATGGCGAAAAGTTGAGCCTTGAGGGGGTGTTAGTTGGACTGGGGATAACTGTGGAAAAAGGTTATTTCTTGTGTTCTGTCTGGTGCGGATGGTGTCTCAGCTGGAATGCAACTGCAGTTCTGGGCATTGCATCTTAAAATCATGTGGGTTTCAGCAGGTTTCACTTAGGTTTCAGTAACGTGGTCCTGGGTTTTGGTAACCTGGGAGCCAGTTAAGCCCCACAGCACGCTCTCTCTCCCCCCAGTGGGATGGGGAAGAGAATCAGAAGGGTAAAAGTAAGAAAACCCGTGGGTATTGCACTGTTCAACAATAGCTAAAACATCCCTGTGTTATCAACACTGGTTTAGTCACAAAGGCGAAACTTGGCACCATGCGAGCTACTATGAAGGAAAATTAACTTTATCCCAGCCAAAAACCAGTACAAGTCTGTACGGAAAAGCTAAAGGAGTCATGTTTTTCAGTCTAGAAGGGAAAATTTTGATGGGGCTACAGTCCAGCATGCTGCTCGGAGTCATACTGTGTAGACTGAAAGCCTGTTTTCATTATGACCGCTGGGAGAAGAACAAAGTGAAATCATCTTATGGACAGTATCAGGAATATCTGTCTAGCTGCTGAGATGGTAAAAGAGGGGAAAAGGCTGTTGTGCGATGTAAAAACCTCCAACAGAAGAGAATCTGCCAAGTAATCTCTGCTCTGAGTCTCATCAGACACCATGTGGATTTACTTGATCCTGCCATAAAAATATAGGTAGCAAGACCTGCCCGTTGTATGGTCTTTTATGATTTTATTATTATTGGGTTGGAATACCTGTTAGCAACTTCCAAAATTAACTGTTATTTGTTAGTCGTGAGATTCTTTTTTTTTTTTTTTTTTTAAGCTGTGACAAAGGCGGAGGGGGGAGGATCTAAAACGGTGCTTAGTTCTGCTGTGCCGAGTGTAAGGACAAAGTTGTATTTTCAAAGAGCAGATTGGATTCTGGTCAGCCCAGAACAGCTCTGTACTTTTACCCAGTGTACGTGAGCTAAGATTTCATTCATATTGGTTGTTCACTGTGCGATGACAGTCATATTTGGGTTGTTCTGTTTTCTTTTCCCCTGCAGAGCCATGTCAGATTGAAGTGCGGTTGCTGCTGGCCTACAATTCCAACAGGAGCAAGGCATCTGCTAAAATCCCTAAACCGACCTGGAGCGAGAGCTTGGAGGCTCTCCCGCAATCGGAAAATGGCATCGAGGGCACCATACCCTTCAGCAAACCCGTCAAAGTTTATATAATGCCCAAACCTGCCAGACGGTGAAGTCCGGAGCTAAAAGAAATATGTTTATGGGATTGTTGGGTTACACGGAAACAATATACGGTGTTCCAAGATCGTGAACCAAACCGAAACAGTTTTATACTCGTGTCACGAAAGTCAGCCAGAGAAATAAAGCTGCTGAAGAAGGATTAGTCTCCTCTGTTAAGCAGCAGATAGACCAGTACGAGAGTTACTCAGCTAGTTAAGAACAGTTTGAAAATGCAGGTGTTTCTGTATTGCATTAACAAAATCAAGACCGTTCTCAGCCAGCATTCCAGTAGCATTTCAGCGGGCCGTGTCTCCAGTTTTCACTTAGCAAAAGTTTCTCTTCAAGGCCTGTAGGTTTTCTGCTATGTATTTACAAAGGTATTTACTATGTAAATGCTTAGGCACAGAAATCAATGTTATTTTTACAGTACTCTGAAACGAAACATAGGAGTTTGGAGGGTTTGTGTGGGGCTTTTTCTGGTTGTTTTTTTTTAATGTCTAAAAGTTGTATTTGTGCATTGGTACCAAAATTCTTAGTGGGGGAAAAAAAAAAAAAAATCGAAAGTGCTGTTGTTCTTGTGGAGGAACTGCATCTCAAAGTGAAATTGCCAATTGCCGTAGGCTAAATCCTGAGCTCATTTACAGCCTGTACTGAAGCTCGTACAGTTTTGGGGAGGGCACAGGTTGTTCATGTTATGGTGCTGGGGGAGGAGGAACCTGGTGGTGTAAGCAGCAGAACTCCAATTAGCAGGACATGGAGTTTAATTGAGTTATAGCAACAAAACAATATGTTACTTTGTTTGTTTACATAAAGTGGAGTCAAACACACTCATCTCTGAATTGCAATCCAAGTTTCTTCCACATTTGTATGCCTGTAGGAGAAATGCGGTTAAATACCATGGGTTGAACATTTACTAACCCCATCCCACTAAGTTTTACGACATCTGTGTCTGCGTGGTGATCTTGGCCTGAACCAATCCTACTGAGATGAGACAATCTGTGCAGTTTTTCAACTTGGTGGCAGCAGTTTGGGCAGTCAAAGCCTTTCTGAGGGGCTGAAGTAGCCAAACGCGCTCTCAGTTAAGCAGCAGTCAGGCAGCGTGTCGGTGTTCCCCTAAGGAGGTGAGCTGGGAGTCCAGGGGGACAA
>NW_009647680.1:10128166-10129361 GCF_000708025.1 Charadrius vociferus
GCATTCCTGTGGGAATTCCTGTCTGTGCATTGCTCCCATGGGTGAGTCTTCAAGCGGACCGATGCACCTCCTATGATTTGTAGCTAATCCTTTGGTAGGATTTTCTAGGAGCACTTAATGTGTGCAACTTTGTAGTACAGCAGCCAAAAGTTACTTGTGTTCATAAATCAATTGTTAAAAAAAAAAAAAGAGTATTTTTAGCAAGTAAACAAAGCAGTGAAGAAATACTTTCCAGTTGTACAGAGGTTAGTGTAAATCATAACCATGTATGTGTTTTCCTACAATAAAATTGGAAAACTCGTACTAATCTGTTCCCTTTTCATCGTAGGAGTGATCATTCATGCCTGCATGGTCCTGGGCTAATAAGAATCACAGAATGGTTTAGGTTGGAAGGGACCTTGAAGATCATCCAGTTCCAACCCCCCTGCCATGGGCAGGGACACCTCCCACCACACCAGGTTGCTCAAAGGCCCATCCAGCCTGGCCTTGAACACCTCCAGGGATGGGGCAGCCGCAGCTTCTCTGGGCAACCCGGGCCAGGGGCTCACCACCCTCAAAGTGAAAGATTTCTTCCTAATATCTAATCTTTAGATCATTAGATTTATCTCCCCTCTTCCAGTTTGAAGCCATTCACTACATGCCCTTGTAAAAAGTCCTTCCCAGGCTGTCCTGTAGCTCCTTTAGGTACTGGAAGGCCACAATAAGGTCTCCCCAGAGCCTTCTCTTCTCCAAGCTGAAGAACCCCAACTCTTTTAGCCTTTCCTCATAGGAGAGGGGCTCCAGCCTTTGCAGCATCTCCGTGGCCTCCTCTGGATCTGCTCCAATAGTTCCACGTCCTTCTTATGTTGGGGGCTCCAGAGCTGGATGCAGTACACCAGTGTGGTCCCACCGGAGTGGAGCAGGGGGGCAGAATCACCCCCTCACCCTGTTGGCCACACTTCTGATGCAGCCCAGGATACGGTTGGCTTTCTGGGCTGCAGTCGCACATTGCCGGTTCATCTTGATCTTCTCATCAAACACCCCCAGGTCCTTCTCCTCAGGGCTGCTCTCGATCCATCCTCTGCCCTGCCTGGATTTGTGCTTGGGATTGCCCTGACCCAGATGTAGCATTACTGCAAGTTTTTTGCGATAGTCTGTTAATTTTTTAGCACTGACATAGAATCATAGAATGGTTTAGGTTGGAAAGGACCTTGAA
>NW_009647680.1:10129422-10134986 GCF_000708025.1 Charadrius vociferus
GTCCAGCCTGGCCTTGAACACCTCCAGGGATGGGGCCTCAACAACCTCTCTGGGCAACCTGTTCCAGTGCCTCACCACCCTTAAAGTGAAAAACTTCTTCCTAATGTTTAATCTAAACCTGCCCTCTTCCAGTTTGAAGCCATTCCCCCCTCGTCCTGTCACTACATGCCCCAGTAAAAAGTCCTTCCCCACATCTCCTGTAGCCCCTTTAGGTACTGGAAGGCCACAATAAGATCTCCCCGGAGCCTTCTCTTCTCCAGGCTGAACAGCCCCAACTCTCTCAGCCTCTCCTCATAGGAGAGGTGCTCCATCCCTTGCATTATCCTCGTGGCTCTCCTCTGGACACGCTCCAGCAGGTCCATGTCCTTCTTATGTTGAGGACTCCAGAGCTGGATGCAGTACTCCAGGTGGGGTCTCATAAGAGTGGACTAGAGGGGCAGAATCACCACCCTTGACCTGCTGGCCACAGTTCTTTTGATGCAGCCCAGGATACGGTTGGCCTTCTGGGCTCCGATCACACATTGCTGACTCATGCTGAGCTTCTGGTCAATCAGCACACCCAGGTCCTTCTCCTCAGGGCTGCTCGGAAATTGTGGTCCACGTGGGACATGTTGTGGTCCAAAGACTCAGAACCATAAAACTATTGAGCTGCTTTAGGTAATCTCAAATTAAATAGCCTTTCTTAGCACCACTGCTCTTACAAACTGGTTTTGGTATTTTACCTTTAGGGCACTGCTTTGAAAACCTCCTGCACCCGTAACGGCTGAGTGGTTCCCGTCTGACTTCTCATTGGCATCCTCAGTTCAGTTCCCAGCGGAAAAGGGTTGATGTACATCTCTTCTTATGAAGCTGTGTCCGGGCAGATCCTTTATGAGTTGAGCTAGCTCATTACAGACTTATTTTTATTCCCCTCTCAATTTTACACTTCACCAATATTTCTGCAGTTTGTCATCCCAGTAAAGATTCCTAATTTGAATGATGTCCATATGCTCCAGGCCACGGCTGATGCGGAGCAGAGACCAGGGGTTGAGGGAACGCCTGTTGAGTCCTGACTGCCGCCCTTCTCCGCCAGTGAAGCGCAGTGTTGATGGGCGGCACAGCGAAGCTTTCATGCTCCTCCTGCGCCTGCAGCTAAACCCTCCAAGTTAACTGGCTGTCTGGCATTTCCTCAAGGAAATTTTCCATCTTCCTCAAGGCAGCGTGGCTGCCCTATGGTTATCAGTATTTTATATGATTTGTCATTTCTTCCCAGACCACAGATGACCAAACAGCTTCTCCATTCTGGACATAATTTTGGTTTTTTTTTTCATTTTTACTATCAAAATCACAGAATGGTCAGGGTTGGAAGAGACCTCTGGAGATCATCTAGTCCCACCCCCTGCCAGAGCAGGGGCACCTACAGCAGTTGCACAGAATGGCGTCCAGGTGGGGTTAGAATGTCTCCAGAGTGGGAGACGCCCCCACCTCTCTGGGCAGCCTGTGCCACTGCTCTGCCACCCTCACAGCAAAGAGGCTTTTCCTCCTCATGTTGAGATGGAATTTCTCGTGTTCCAGTTTGTGCCCATTGCCCCTTGTCCTGTCACTGGGCACTACTGAAAAGAGTCTGGCCCCATCCTCTTGCCACCCGCCCTTTAGATATTGATAAGCATTGAGCAGATCCCCTTTCATTCTTCTCTTCTCCAAGCTGAACAGCCCCAGGGCTCTCAGCCTTTCCTCATGAGAGAGGTGCTCCAGACCCTTGATCATAGCCCTCCACTGGTCCCTCTCCAGCAGTTCCCTGTCCTTCTTGAACTGGGGAGCCCAGAACTGGACACAATACTCCAGATACGGCCTCACCAGGGCAGAGCAGAGGGGGAGGATGACCTCCCGCAACCTGCTGGCCACGCTCTTTTTAATGCACCCCAGGAGACCACTGGTCTTCTTGGGCACCAGGGCACATTGCTGGCTCATGGTCATCCTGTTGTCCACCAGAACTCCCAGGTCCCTTTCCACAGAGCTGCTCTCCAGGAGGTCAACCCCTAACCTGTACTGGTGCATGGGGTTATTCCTCCCCAGATGCAGTACCCTACACTTACCCTTGTTGAATTTCATGAGGTTTCTCTCTGCCCAACTCCCCAGCCTGTCCAGGTCTCGCTGTATGGCAGCACAGCTGTCTGGTGTGTCAGCCACCCCTCCCGGTTTTGTGTCACCAGCAAACTTGCTGATGGAACACTCTGTCCCCTCACCCAGCTCACTGATGAATATGTTCAGTAAGACTGGACCCAGTACTGAGCCCTGGAGAACACCACTGGTTACCGGCCTCCAACTGGACTCTGCACCACTGATCATCTTGGCATCTTTCTTGCTTTTTCTGAGAGCTGGAACAAATTTCTACTGTTTTGCTCCCCTCGTGCTGTGCTTGAGCTCCTTTCATGTAACGTACTGGGCAAAGATAGTTGGCCTTCTGTATTGTCAACAACTGATAATCAAATACTGAAGGGCTATAGAAAAGTTCTTCACCTTTAATTTGAAGATGAAAATTTAAGACTCCTATGAACATTTTCAGTCTCCTAATGAGAGTATTCCACAGTTGCCTTCTCTTCTTGATATTGTCCTGTAGTTTTTTCTCTGATTCGTAGTTTGAATCACAGAAGAAATCCTAGGTTCTCCTTTTCATCTTAGGTTTCATCTATTCAAGCAGATTACTAATTCATTGGAGAAGAGAAGGCCCCGGGGAGATCTTATTGCCGCCTTTCCAGTACCTAAAGGGGGCCTACAGGAGAGCTGAGAAGGGACTTTTTACTAGGGCATGTAGTGACAGGACGAGGGGGAATGGCTTCAAACTGGAAGAGGGCAGGTTTAGATTAAACATTAGGAAGAAGTTTTTCACTTTAAGGGTGGTGAGGCACTGGAACAGGTTGCCCAGAGAGGTTGTTGAGGCCCCATCCCTGGAGGTGTTCAAGGCCAGGCTGGACGTGGTCTTGGGCAACCTGGTCTGGTGGGAGGTGTCCCTGCCCATGGCAGGGGGGTTGGAACTCAATGATCTTTAAGGTCCTTCTCCAACCTAAACCATTCTATGATTCTATCTTTTTAGCTGAACTGAAAAAACATGTTCTGTAACACTGATGATCTTAAAATTCAATGGCAAATGCTTTTTTCTTAATATTTGTTAGGGAATTCGTTAGGAAAAACTGTTTGGGATTTTCCTGTCAGGCAAAGGCAAACCCATTGGTGGGACTGTTTTTGCTCAGGGACCTGAACGTACTTGATGGGTGATGCTGAAGAATGGAGAAGTTCATTGTGTGCCTCAAGGGAATTAAACCCTTGTTGAGAATCCAGATCCCAATGGATGTGATTAACAAAATAACATCTGTGTCCCCACCAACTAACAAAAAGGAAACACAAACCTTTTTAGGTGGTGTGGGTTTGTGGAGAATGCACATTCTGGGTTATAAACAGATTGTGAAACCTCTCTATGAAGTGACCCAAAAGAAAAATGATTTTATGTGGGGGCCTGGCAACAACAAGCCTTTGAGTAAATTAAACAAGAGATTGTGCGTGCAGTAGCCCTCGGAACAGTTCGAACAGGAGAGGACATTAAAAATGTTCTCTACACCGCAGCTGGGGACAATGGCCCTACCTGGAGCCTCTGGCAGAAAGCACCAGGGGAGACTCGAGGTCAATCCCTGGGATTCTGGAGTCAAGGATATAAAGGCTCCGAGGCCAACTATACTCCAACCAAGAAAGAAATCTTGGCTACATATTTCAGTAGTTAGAAGAGACTTAGCTGCAAAGTAAAATTACCGAGCAGAAAATTAGTTCTGTTTTACCTCTAACCAGGACACTATTTCCAAGTTTCAAATTTACTTTTGGTTTCCCTGCTGTGTGGGTAAGCAGACTTGTAAACACAGAATCACCGAATGGTTTGGGTGGGAAGGGACCTTTAAAGGCCATCTAGTCCAACCCCCCCTCCCCCGCAGGGACATCTTCATCTAAACCAGGTTGCTCAGAGCCCCGTCCAACCTAGCCTGGAATGTTTCCAGGGATGGGGCATCTCCCACCTCTCTGGGCAACCTGGGCCAGTGTCTCACCACCCTCAGCATAAAAAATTTCTTCCTTATGCCCAAACTAAACCTCCCCTCCTTCAGTTTAAAACCGTTGCCCCTTGTCCTGTCACTACAGACCCTGGTAAAATATCCCTTATAAATACATGATGTTTTAGCAGGTCCTTTTCTGCCGTACACTGCCACTCTCTTGCTGCAATTCTCTACCCTTTCCCTTCTTATGGAATACTTTTGCTTTTGTCTTGTTACTTTTTGGGTTGTGTCTGTGGTGTTTTGGTTTTGTTTTAAACTACTTACCTTGATCTCCAATTGATTTTAGCTTACTTTCTCTTTTAACTGCATTTTCACACCACGTTCCAACATAGGGGAAATCTGAAAGGAAATGTGTATAATAGGTAAGTATTCCAAGGGTTTGTTGCGGTTGTTTAAATCTATATGTTGACTTTTTCATCCCACCCCCAGGTTTGAGACATTTAGGCTTTTCTGCTCACAAAAATACTGGAGTTCATGCTCTGCGTGGAGCTCCAGGACTTTGTGTCATCTCAGAAGCATCTCTACCCATTCACCTGTTGTCCTTTCATTTTGGATGAGTGTTGGACCTCCGCACTGCCATGTCCTAAAAGATGATTTATCTCGGAATGAAAAGAAAAACAAAGGGCTATGCTCATGCACAAAGATAATTTGCATCTTTCGTCTCTGGTGGAGGGGGAACAGAGGACTTCTTCAGCTCACCATCACCCAAGCACAGGGGGATTCTGTTCTCGCCGATGTTTGCAGGTGTAGGAACATGGTGCCAGGACAGAGCTGCAGCCGGAGGGAGGTTGAGCCATCTACAAGCAAGGGCAAATAATTTGCTAAAAACTAACGCTGTTCAAACACTCCTCACCTCTGCATTTTACCTCATAGTTAGGCATAAGGGAAGAGGGTCAGGAATGTGGCAGAGAGAGGAGAAGGCTGAACTCACATGAAAAGGGAATAGCTTTGGTGGTTTGAAAAGGTGTTGTCGTGTTTATCCTTTTTATTTTTTTCAAATTTAATTACATGTGGCAGCTGTGCATGGGGGAAGCCTAGCTCCAAGTGCTTTTAATGGGAAATGCGCTCTCAGCAGGTTTGCTGATGATCCCAAACTGTGTGGCGAGGTAGACATGCTGGAGAGATGGGCCCGTGCCAGCCTCATGAAGTTCAACAAGGCCAGGTGCAAGGTCCTACATCTGGGTGGAGGCAATCCCAAGCACAAATCTAGGCTGGGCGGAGAATGGATGGAAAGCAGCCCTGAGGAGAAGGACTTGGGGGTGTTGTTGGTGGGTGAGAAGCTGAACATGAGCAGGCAATGTGCAATTGCAGCCCAGAAAGCCCCCGGCATCCCAGGCTGCATCCCCAGCAGCGTGGCCAGCAGAGCGAGGGGGGGATTGTGCCCCTCTGCTGCGCTCTGCTCTGGGGAGACCCCCCTGCAGTGCTGCCTCCAGCTCGGGGGCCTCAGCACAGGAGAGACATGGACCTGGTGGAGCGGGGCCAGAGGAG
>NW_009647680.1:10135297-10147258 GCF_000708025.1 Charadrius vociferus
GATCTTCAAGTTCCCTTCCAACCTAAATCATTCTATGATTCTATGAAATTCACAATCAGATTGCTGAAGTCCACTGAAATTCATTCAGCCAATTCTTAGAACTTTGCAAGTAAATAATGCAATTATCAAGTCAAGAATGCTTAAAACAATGCATAAATGTATTTTGAATGAAGTTGAAGGTTATGAGGTATTAACTCAAGCCTGGTGTGGCTTTCACGCTTAAAAGTACAGAAAAACTAAATGGGCGGATATAGTCCCTGCAAAAAGTACAAAGCAAGTTCTTGGGAAGACGAAAGAAAAATCAGGCCCATATGACATCAGCTTGGGTTCCAGCTCACAGAGATGTATTTCCTCTGGCATCCTGCCTTGCCTGTCCCAGTTCTCCAACCTTTTGACCAAGTCAGAGATACAATCACTATTTTCATCTTAATTTCACTCGCGTCTTCCAGTTTGTTCTTAGCAGCAGGCGCTAGAAACGCATGAGCAGGCTGCTTTTTAGTTTACAATTTGCTAATGCCATATTAGCAGGACTTGGAACTGAAGTTTGAAGGCTGTGCACAAATGCCGCCTGACGGCCCTCAAAAACACTGGTCCTGTTGCGTTCGGTGTGTCTGCGAGCCTTTTCACAGCCTCCTTCTCCTGGCTGCCAGCTCACGCGTGCTGCTTCACCAAGATAAGGGCTGGGGACGGATGGGCTCTGCGGCGGAGCAGCTGGGTGGAATCTTCCTGGCAGCCAGCCCAGCCGCGGCTCCGCTTTAATGAGAGCGTCAGGGTGGGAGCTCACTGACGGCTGGGAGATGGTTTTTCCCGGTGGGAGGTAGAGAAGCGGTGTACGTGAGAAATCCTGCCCTCTAAAAGGACATTCCCATGATTTGGGCAACGAGCCTGTAATTTTAACCAATTATTTATGGCTCTGAAAGCAGCAGTTTAATAAAGATACC
Organism: Charadrius vociferus; assembly: GCF_000708025.1. Classification (NCBI taxonomy): domain Eukaryota; kingdom Metazoa; phylum Chordata; class Aves; order Charadriiformes; family Charadriidae; genus Charadrius; species Charadrius vociferus. The sequence continues at coordinate 10,136,239 of NW_009647680.1, forward strand.
GTTTTGAGCTCTGGTTGAATTTTCTGATGAATCAGTCCCAGCTGTTTCCAGCAAAGCAATTTCAGGCACCAAGAAGGAAATTGGGCTTTCAGTGACTGGAGCAGCCCAAGTGGAGCAGGCGCTTTTGTGGGAACTGATAAAGCTGACTTGGGATGTGACGAGAGCAGCAATAGACGATGCGGATGGAGATGACTTTCAGCAGATTATCTCCTTGCTGACCCCAAAATTGTGTACTGATGGCAGTGAAACTTTTAAGTTTACCTTTAAAAAGAGAAATCAGGTGGGGTTTTTTTGCATGCTGCAGCTCCCCATTTGAGAAGTGGAATCTTCTGTATCCTACCGGTTGCCAAATGAAAGGAACAATTAAGGGGCTGCAGTACAAAGCCGGGTAGACCGCACCTCTGAAAGTCACCTGGCAATGCTAAAGGGGCTGCGCTCCTCCTGCGCCTTCTGGGAGGACAAAACACGGAGCACCAGTGAGACAAGCCCACGGTATTTTTCTCAAATGCAGGACCTGGGCTGAGCAGTTTCATTGAATGTGTTTTCATCATTAGATACCATATTAATATGAAAATATTAAAAAAAAAAAAAGGGAAAAAAAAAACCCTGGAGGTGAAAGATAAGGCGTTTGCTCAACTTCTCCTAGGAGTGTAACACACATGCTGCAGTCCTTCAGAAACTGGAATCGTCCTCTCTGTAAAAGCCATAGAAAGCCTTTTCCTATCTAAGGCTGCCTTAAGGCCCAAAAGCTCATGAAATAACGCAAATATACAACTGCGATCAAGAGCATGGAACCACCTCCGCTATAAGATAATAACGCTTTAATGCAAAAGGTCTTCCCACTCCGCAGATTGGCAGGAACTTGTTCTACTGGCATTCTCTCACGACGACGGCCGTCTTCTGGGTCAGTGGTTCACCCTCTACTTCACATCCTGCGTGTTCTTCAGAACAACGTCACAGCAGCTCTGACGAGCGTTACACTGGCTGCTGTGTCAGAGAACAGAGATGCAGCTGGAAAGGCAGTTCTTGCTGGTTTAGATAAGATGTTGCCTTAAATTTAGCTACACTAACAGAAAATATTGCTGTAATTAGGAGATTGCAAGATACAACATTCAAGTACTCACTTTCCCTTTTTTTGTACACCACATTGTATTTTATCAGATGAAAGGTTTTAAATGATTACTAGAGTAAATAAACAGAAAAAGAACATAGTATTTTGTGAAGGGTTATTCTTGGGTCTCGGGAAAGCCCGTGCGTTCTCACGGTGATCTAAGCCTCTCTGCTGCTGCTGGGATAGCTCCGAGGGCCTCAGGGCTTTCAGTAGTGACATCTTGGTGCTTTCGTTAATAGACACAGACTTAATATGCACAGATCAAGAATTATTGAGCCCGGTGGAAAAAAAAACCTAAAACCTACAGTAGGTGACTTGTAACTAGTAATATTAATAGAAGCCCACCCAGAACAGCAACTAAGAGAACTTGTTAAATTTTCAGTGTAATAATATGCTTGTTGGCATGTTTAAATCATCAGGTAATGAGGACCAGTAAGAATTCGCACATCCATCCCCAGCTTGCGAGCAGCTATTTAGACCGAGTTCCTAAAGATCAACATTTTATGTTGCAAACTTTAGTTTTGTGACAAATCTTTCTGATTATTTTAAGCACGTAGGGACATTTGAATAGACAATGTATGCCACAACTCAATCCTCACAGTTCCTAATAGGAAAATTCTTTAAGTCACAGCTTTTATGTTTATTCCCTGTAGACATTTTCTTTTTTCCTTTTTCCAGGTTCAATACCAAATTTAAAGTGCTAAATGATATGATGTTCTTCAATCATCACAAACAGATCTGCATAGCCAATATCCTGACTGAAGTCACCAGCAGGAGGCAAAGTTGTATGTTCTGGGTTTGCTTTTTAATTTATTTTATTTTTAACTTATTTATACAGTGGTAATAAAGTGGTGCTTTACCAACCCTTCATATCTACCACTTGACTGTATTCATCAGGTATTTTATGGCTGCATTCCAATAGCCAATAATGTAATTACCAGCCATTTCCTAATAAAAGTATTCAAATCCTAGTATCTTAATTTAGCCAACCGGTGAAAAGTTAAGTAACCAGGATATGGACAAGTCTTCAGAGGACAATTAGGTCAATCTCAAGAACGTATGGAAATGGTTCTGTAATTAAATGATTTCATTAACAGCGCCTTTTGTGAGCACTCAATTTGTTTAAATCCCGAACTAATAAACTGTCCTTGCATTTTAGATTGTCAGCGCACAAATGCCTTGGCACATAAGTCTGCACTCTGTTGACTGTAATTTGATTCAGCGGAGAGGTGTGTCCGCGATTTGGCTGCAGCCAAGGAAGGCGGAATGAGCTGTGACACTTCAGCAGGTGGAATGGAAGACTCCCCCCACTTTGACACCGCGAGCAGCCAGGGTGTTGTACTCTGCCACAGCCTTCTCCGTTTGCAAGACCAACACATCAATCCCATTTTTCTTCAGATAGTCCACAGTCGATGGTGGAACCTCAGAAGAGAAAAGGAAATGGGGAGAGCAAGTATTAGATTCTTTTGCCCTCACACTGTAAGGCTTGAAGAAAAACAGGTACCAATGGCATTTGTTAGTAGATGCACTTAAGTAATTGATCACAGCCAAACTGATAATATGGTCAGATATTTCTAAGATTGACATAAATTTTTTTCTCTTGAATAAAGTAACTTGTGTACACACACAGAACTCTCCTCAACATGGTTTAAAATGCAGCCCTTTCTTACAAAAACAAATAGAACTGGAGCTAACGGTAATTAATCTAAATAGGGTGTTACCTCACCAAAAGGCTTACGAATTGTTTCTCATGAAATGAAGCTCATCCAGTACCTAAAGGGGGCCTACAGGAGAGCTGGAGAGGAACTTTTTAGAAGGCCACGGAGTGATAGGATGAGGGGGAATGGCTTCAAACTGGAAGAGGGGAGATTCAGATGAGATATTAGGAAGAAATTTTTCACTGTGAGGTTGATGAGGCACTGCCATAGGTTGCCCAGAGAAGCTGTGGCTGCCCCATCCCTGGAGGTGATCAAGGCCAGGTTGGACGGGGCTTGGAGCAACCTGGTCTGGTGGGAGGTGTCCCTGCCCATAGCAGGGGGGTTGGAACTAGATGATCTTCAAGGTCCTTTCCAACCCAAACCATTCTATGATTCCTGAGCTTTCTGTAGCTAGTTTATCCACTGCAGTGACACCCTGCCAACATCAGGAACAAAAAAGCCTAATTATCAAAGTCTTTACAGCAGGCTAGAGAGCTAGTTCATAACCTATTCTAAGAGAGGGGACTAATGACATTGTAAAAAAATCTCCTTGTTTAAATTTAATCTTGGAACATAAACCTGTTTACTGCCTGACATTGGCACTAATACAGAAGAGCTCAAATGATGGTTCTTTCAGGAAGAGAGTGACTCCTGGCAGGAGCTCAGTCATGCTAATTCAGCATCCTGAATTTTTTTCCCCTCTTCATAAAGCATCATAGATTTCCACACACATACCCCTAATCAGAGAGAGAGGGAAAACAAACAGTTCTAGTTTATATTTATCACAGAACAAAAACCTACCTGCAAAGCCTCGCTCATGCCACGACCAATCACCATAGTTTTAACACCCTTCTTGACAACTTCTTCAAGGTCAGCCGGCTGCACTCCTGGAGAATGCTAAGTGTCAGGGGAGGAAAACAATAGTCTGTGTACTGACAGCAACCATCGGGAAAGCTTCATCTGTATGTTTTGAGAATGTCCATAGATTAGCAGGGTGAATTACCAGTACCAAAATGCAACACAACCCTCTTTTCTGCACACACACAGTAGATAACATTGGTAACTAAAAACGATATTTTATGTGCAGATGAAGGATGATAGTTAATCAATTGATGGCAATAGTATCCATCTTTATTAAACAGTTAAAAATAAAGATGCATTACACATTTCTAAAACATTTATGTCTAACAACTAGCATTTTATAAATATTAAAAGTTAAAGTGAAATCAGTAAATTGCAACACATTGCCTTTGTTTTCAAACAAACAAAATCTTTTTGTAATAAAGATAGTGGCCAGCCAAAGTTTACTCACTTTAATTACAAAGAGCTTCTCCAATAATTAAAATTATTAAATTCTTTTCTTGTTTACATTGCAAATCTCATTTACTAAAGAGGACTGAAACATATTGGTTAGCTTCATTGCAGCTAACAGTTTCAATTTCTGCACTACTCTTAATTTTGAGAAAGGAATATTTGAAACCAAACTCCTCAAAGAAAAAAAAAAAAAAGAAGAGCTTTAACAGTACGTTGATTGAGTTTTTAAAGAAGTACACCCATTTACTACTAGTATGCTTTAAACATACAAATTCACAAGTACACCTGTAATGTTATTATAAAACAATATGATGTCTCACTAATTCTCCTCCTGGATTCAATGTATCTCTATATGGCCAAGACTAAGAAAATGTACAACCTGTGGCTAGAATTTGGCCCCTTTTTGGTGTGCAATTTTTAAACCATAAATACTATTCCCCTCCCCATCCCAGCATTTTCTTCTTTTTCTTTTTTTTTTTTGGGGGGGGGAAGAATTCTTAAGTTCTTTCAGAGCACTGAGGTGAGTTTCTCACTTGAAGTAGGCAACACTATGGTGGACTCCTGGAGAATGTTACTCTTATGGAGATGTCCATACATCTTTATCCCCAATATTTCCAGAAATGAATTAAGGTCAGAGCACCAGCTTAACAATTCACCTTTCTGGTTCTCCAAGTTGTGTTCCCCTTAGTCCATTTACATTTGATATCCACGCCTAGGATGCAGAGTTCACTTAAATATGCAGAGATTTCTCAGACCAAATCACTGCAAGTACATGTTTATGACAGAATAGGTAATGCTTTTCCTTCGGGGGTTTTAAAGTAGACTCAAAACTTAGGCAAAAAGAACTGGTATGGTTTACTGCAATTACAATAATTAGATTGCTGGGGAAGGTTTGCTGTCATATGATAAGTACTCCTGAGATATTAAAACCATGGAACAAAAGGATTTTCTTCAGTTACACAAGACGCTGTGATGTGGGAGCTTCCACGTGTTTTGTGGGAAACTAGCGTCATTAAAGGAAACATGTAACATGATGGAATAACTGTATCATTGCTGATTTGACAGCTGGGGGCAGCAGAATTTTTTGCCTGTTTTGTTCTCCGGTCTTCCTTTAGAATTCCTACTTCTTTTCTCCCATTAGTAGACGGCACTGAAATGCAGCCAGCCAGGGAGGCTGCCGGTCACCCCCAAGGGTTAAGGCCATAAGAATGATTCCTGCTTAGTTACAGAACCTTGCAGAGCCAGTTATACAATTTTCCCAATGAAAGAATTACCTACTAGACAGCAGTCTGATAGCAGAGCAGGAAAGGAAGCGATCTATTTCCAACTAGAGTGTGGGACATGACCAACACTGCTTGTTTCCCAAACTTCAGCTCCACCTACCCCCAGGAAAAACACGCTGCAAGAAAGCAGCACATTGTAGTCTACTGTAAAGAAATGGGCAGAAAATGCATCTGGGGAATCCTCCTAATGCCAGTGCTGATTGAATTAATTTTTTTTTTTATAGTTCTTCTAGAGTTGGAGATGCAGTCTAGAAAAGCTTAGTTCTATTCTCATACTTATTGCTTGCTATTAAATTTTAAACTAAATCACCAAACTCCTCATAGCTGCAAGGGGGAATAGAACTGACCTAAAGCAAGAGCTTTACAAGTGACCTATATATAGGTATTTTTTTACTTCCTGATGAAATACAAAGGATGCCAGAAAACCCCCAACTTTAACATAGTCTCATTTTTCTTGTTTCAGTTGGAGGACCCTCCTAAAGACTTTTATGGACTTACAGCTTTTACCTGTCACCTGAAGATATCCCTTGTTAGAAACTTTAAAAGGAAAGCACAGCCTCCTAAATGCTAGTAGGTGGCACTGGAACAGGTTGCCCAGAGAGGCTGTTGAGACCCCATCCCTGGAGATGTTCAAGGCCAGGCTGGACGTGGCCTTGGGCAACCTGGTCTAGTGGGAGGTGTCCCTGCCCATGGCAGGGAGGTTGGAACTCTATGATCTTCAAGGTCCTTTCCAACCTAAACCATTCTATGATTCTATAATTTGAAACCAAAGCTTTCAAGTGGTCAGAATGAATATCAAGATGTGATTGAGCAGGGAACTAGTTGGGAACTTTCAGGCTGCCATGTCTGTTCTGCTTCTCTGGTCATATATGCATATAAACCAGGAAAACAGTATTGTCAAACAAACAAAAATTGATTCTCGCCACATAACCCACACCTCCAGACAGTGAAAACTTAATTTTTTATAATCAGACGATAAATTAAATACATTTAAAAAGGTTACATACACAGCTATCTTTGCATGACAGCACTAGCTTTCTCTTGGCGTTATATACTCTGTAAAAACTGAACTCTGACAGCTTAAAAAAGTTCTGTTCCCCCAAAGATCATAGATGAAGTTCCAAACTCAAAGGTTCTGCCCTTCAGTTGTGTCAGAATGAATTCAACAGAGCTGCATCCTCTGCGTGGGTACAGCCACAGGTGCTGAGTCTAAGACCTGATCAGTATGTAGTTCTTTTGTGCTTTAACTTTTGCTTAGGAAGTATGGATTTTTTTCGAGCCAATACAGCTATCCTAGTGCAAACCCTAGTACAGGAAGAATTATCATCGAGTTCCTAATGCAATAGATGTTATGCTGCTTCTAAATCTGGAACGTCAATACTATTCCGTGTACTTTTATACAATTCTGATAGTATTTACAGATAAAGTTTAAAAATTGTGAGGGCAAGCACTTAGTTTATGGCTACCAAGAGAAGTCATTGCGTGGTTAGCGAGACTGTGAGCTTTTCACGGAGAAACTAGCGCATATGACATTGTATCTGCATATTTTTCCTCTGAGATAAGTACAAGGGACCCCAAGGAAAAGGCTATAAACTAAACCACATGCATTGTTGTCTTCCAAGCACATAAGGTCAGTTACTGTTGATTTGTTTTAACTTCTCATAAATTTTTTTCTGTCTCACTCAACACAACTTTTGTTTACACATTCTGAAAAAAGGTTGTTACCAGCACCTTATGACAATTGCGCTTTTGCTGTTTGAGAACTCTAAGTTGTATGAGAATGGTCTAGTCAGGTGGCTGGGAGGACTGGTGGCAACAGTTGGTACACCCCACCACCCATAGGACCTTGCGTGTCTCCAGTCCTCTGACCTCTCCGCACAGTCACTTCTGAAACACCGAGTTTTTACCAGGAAAGGTCTAACGGTTAGATGAAAGCAAAAAGCAGCTCATTGAATTTCTGGCTGGAACTTTAACAACTGTGCTCTCAACCATTCTCAAGAGTCCTGTTTGAAATGCAGGATGGATAGTAAATGACAAACTTACATTAGTCCCAGTTTCTCGCCAATCCCAGGTTCGGCTTCCTCCCGGCCATACTTTGCAATCCTTATACGTTGTAGAGCAGCCTTTCACCTTCATCTGACCCCAAGAAAGGGAAGCGATTTCAGGGGAAGACATCACAAAGTTGAACCAAAGTCTGGAAAAAGGATATTTAATACAAAACATCAGGCTAACATATGCAGCATGTTAATAAAACCAGAAAATTCTGTCCTTGCCCCAAGGAGCTGGGAAGGAAATGCTATGACAGACTTTATCCATGTGATTTTGTGGCAACAGAATTGAACTGAGGATCAGCAGATTTGTTGAATTACGAGTCCTCTTGGGGATTTTGGGCAAATCATTTTACGTGCTAAATCTGTACAAGTATTGGGTGCTCAACTTTTAAAACTATCAACAGGGCTAAGATCACAGAATATCCTCTCACATCTGGGTTTTCATCTTCCCCCTAACATGTACAATGAAGATGATAACAATTTCCTAAAATATCTGAGAGATACACTGTTTCTTTGGCTGTTTTATTATTTTAAAGCAGTAAATGAGGTTAAAAAAAAAAATCCCAAACAAACCAACCAAATAGAAAAGCCATGAACAAAACAATGGCCTTGCCATATTGCTACAGCAATTAAGACTTTCAGAGACCAAGCCTTCCTTCCCTACTCACTCCTCACAGAGGCCAAGTCTCCCCGTGTAACATCTCAGGACAGTTAAACACGGAAATAATGTCCTTTCTAATGTTTGACCTCAATCTTCATTGTTTCAACTTAAAACCATTATTTCTAATCCTTTCTACTGTGGACACGGAGAACAGCTTAATCTTAGTCTTTTTCACCACCTTCTGTTTTCCAGAGGACTTGACTCTTGGTCTTTTTTCCTTTCTTTTAGATTAAACTTGCCTTCCCTTCAGTCATGTTTTCTAAATCTCTGCATATTTTCCTCTTTTTCCCTGGCAGCCAACAATTAGCATGCATCTTCCTTTGATGTCTTTTGCCTAAAACCAGACAGAGTGCTCCAGCTGAGGCCTTATCAGCGCTGCTATAGACCAACTGTTTTTCGGTATTAACCGCAGAAATTTTTAGATCTGCTATGACAATCACAGCTGGGCATCAGTAGGGCAGGGACTCTGCTTCAGAAATGCCACCCTGAAAGCTTACACCCTCTTTGCTGTCCTTCGCGTGGCTGCAGTCTGATTGCTGGTGGGATTCTGGCAGCAGATGACAAGAGAGGAATCCCGTGGTGATACCCTGGGAACACGTTATAGACTAGCATGGCAGTCAACTGACGCATCTCAAGGGTAGAGGCTGCCCTTCCAATTCAGAAGGAAGATGGTCTGAAATCTGCATTTTGAAGAAAAATTGTTGTTTCTGCAGTAAAAAGAGCTCTGCTCCTGGCTGATCCAGAAAACCTCAGTGGGAGGTCCTTCCAGATAAGCAGTTTCTCATCGTTTACTTTTTAATTGTTCAAATTCACCAGGAAAAATAATAAAATAATCAATCTTAGGAGTGCTGGTGGTATGAATTAAAGAAAAAGCTCACAAAAGAGAAACCTTCAGATTACCAGGCTTCCAGTCCTGCTAGAAGCCTCCCTTCCTGTCTTGCACGTGCTACAGCAAACCACAGTCTGGCCAGACAGGACACGCTCTTCTCGGTTTGCCAGGAGCGGATCTCGGTATCAAACATTTCAAACCTTGCATGAAGTACAAACTGCATTACTTTGGATTTGGCACAGGACTGAGGCTGCAAGAGCTGCTTTTCCACAAAATAATGGAGCGATTCTTTCTTGCACACTCCTTTTTTGAAGTTCGTGGCACAGGTGCCCTGCCAAATAGGAAGCCAGGCAAGCAGCTAGAGGCGTGAAACTTGCTTGGATTCATATATTCTAGATTCTCTCATTACACATCTGCAAGGCGATGGATTCAAACGAAGGTTTGTAAGACTATTTTTCCAAAAATCTGCTTGAAGGGAGATTGTAGCAGAAGAAAGAGCTAGCAGTAGTCCCAACAGAATGAAATCACCCATCAGCCAAAGAGTAAAGGCTGAATAAACCACCCAGAACCTGGCTCTGAAGAATGAAAAGAATTTTTGCTTGCACTAGTTTTGAGAGAAAACAGCAGAATTAGACCTGGGGGTTAGACAGAGGTGAATGAACAATAAAATGATTAGGAATACTGGATTTCCCAATCTCAATCGTATTACAAGGCTGGGACTGTGCAATCAAACAGGCACAAATCGCAAATGGGAGAGCAAGGGTTCCACATTATCTTTTCCAAACAGCACGAAAAAAGTAAACTGCAGAAGTTAAGAAACAAAACTTAAAAGCCATAAATAAAAATCTGTAATCTAAAACTATTTCCCAAATACTGGCAGAGAATATCAGTAAGGGCAGGTTATTTGAATTAGTGAGGGTATCTTAAAGTAGAGTAAAAAAGAACTTTTTAACAGGAACTTTGGACATTCTTGGTGCAGGGCATGGTCCAATCACCAGTCAGCAGGAGTAGGAAAAAAATTCCCCCCCCCAAATGAGTTGGTTTTTTTTTAATTATTCACTATGACAAATATACAATACCAAAATATACAGTACCACTTAAGAGCAAAAGAGACCATGACTCACAAGTATAACCTAAACCAGCAATTTCTGTAAATTGCAGCAGTCCAAACACAAAGAGATGAGGAGGAGAAATGGCTCAGGAATCTATAGCAAAGTTATGAGGGTTTAAAAACATAGGAAATAAAGGAAGCATAAGAGCTTAAAAGCAGGCAAAACACAAGTTTATACAAGGAGACTATATTGAAAGAAAGAAATGAAGCAGTGGCTAAGGATGGCAGAAGAAAAAAAAATAGCTGAGAACGAAACAGAAGAAACTTGATATTGAAGTGCAGTCAGGCAAGCAGGTAGATTTTAAAATTGCCAGCGCCACTGTCTTCTGTGAAGGTAAACATTGTTCCAGGGTAGCGCCCACCAGCAACAAATATAATAAAAAAGGTGAACGAGAGCAGTGCACCAGAGAAATCTTTTATTGAGAGACTGCAGAAGGAAAGAATGTTTCATAAAATCCAAGTCGCAACCTGAGATCAAAGGGGATAAAGGTGAAAGAGTAAATTGGCGTCAGTCAAGAACAAGATATCAAAAGACGAGACAGTTCTCCAGTGCTGCCTGGGAGCAGGGTCACCAGGCGAAGGTGGGCGACTTCCCCGCAGCCGATGCAACTTCAGAAGCGATACAGCAGCTAGAAAAGCAGGTCAGGGTTTAAAAACTGACAGCAGAAATGCAAGCAGAAAAGTTAAAATGAACTGGGTAGAGCAGGGGCAGGTGTCAAGTTCAAGAACTAGGAAAACATTTTTAGGCAACTCGGTAGTCTAATATTGGTGGGGAACTGAGGAAGGAGTTATTGGGGAGGGGTCACGGAGGGTGAGGTGCTTGTAAGAGGCGAGGAGGGAGAACGGTATTTTAGAAACAAGACGGGGAGGAAGGAAGGAGGAAAGGACAGAGAACCCAGAGAAGCATGGAGGGGGATACATCGGCGAGCACACAGGGGGAGGCCGGGGCCAGGCGGCAGGGGG
>NW_009647680.1:10148570-10215088 GCF_000708025.1 Charadrius vociferus
TTCTTTCCCCCCTCCCTTCCTTTCCTCTCTGTGTATGTGGGGTGAGGAATGGCGGGGGGGGGGGGGCACAGAGAAGCTCTGAGCCCTCCCCAGGGCTGCTGTTGTAGGCCATCTCCTGCTCATAAACACAGCCAGCCATTGTGTGCCATCTCCATCCTTCTCCTCCCGTCTTCTAGCTGGGGACGGGGGGGGGGGAATAAGCTCGCTGCTTGCTCCTTCCCCACCGCCACCTGAGCTGTGCGAGGTGGAGGGATGGGTTATGCACTCCACTGTTTTCTTTCAAGCTGCTCCTCCTCTCCTCTCTCTCTCTCTCTCTTTCCAGTAGGAGATTTGGTTGCCAGACTCTCTAATTCCTGCTCCTTGCAATGGAGGTGGGAGGCCTCGGGCCAAGAGAGCAGCTTGGGGAGGGCTGTGAGGAGGCGGTGGTAGGAATATAGAGGGGAAGGTGCTTGTTGCTCTTGGTCTCTTGTCTCTATTATTGGTTTGGTTGTTGCCTCTGCACTCTTGCCACATAGGGAGACGGTGGAGCTTACAGCGCATGCTCGGCAAGGCCCCATAGAAACTTCCTGCTGCTGGAGAAGCCCAGCTCAGGGCTGCTTTTGGTTCAACAGCCCCTGCTTTTCCCCCAAAATGTAGGCACCCTCACCTCCCTCCCCACCAAACCCACCCTGTATGGGTTGTTTTGGGGTGGGTTTTTTTGATTAAATCGGCGTGTAGGTACTTCCTCATATAAAGGAAGTTGCTTTTTGCAAAGTGCAGACATCCTATCTTTGAGTTCACAGCAGCCACTGCTGAAATATAATGAGATAAGATTAATGTACTGCCTCCTCATGTTGTCCAGTGCCTAATCAATATGAAAAAGATGGGTGAGATCCTCTAACTTCTCAAAACAGGGTTAACTTTCTGGAAAATAGGTATTTATATTCAATTGCCCCAGCACTCCTGTACTTTTTATGTTATATAAAGGACTCATTAGAAAAAGCATTGTTTTGTTAAACTGTTGCAAAACTTATTCATAAAAACCACCAACACACTTAAAAGTTTGAATTTTTAATGAAAATATTCCTTTTAAAATGATGTCTGTAAAGAAAACTAATGCTTTTACTGTGTGACATGACATAAGTGGGTGTGTAAGAGTAATTTTCTTGTGTGAACTACGGAATAAATTAAAATGAGAGGATGAGATAGTGACCTGTGTTTTAAGTGTATGCGTTTTATTAAAAAAAATATATTTCCTGATAACTTGAATTGCATGACTGGAGGCTTTATCAATAGGACAATGATTGCTGCACAATGCTTTTCTAAAAAGCTTTCAAATGACTTGCATTATGGAGTTTGCATTATGGGTTGATTTTAAGACTTGCCAAATTTCTAAACTTTTCTCTGTATTGCCCTTTCTGTTTGACAGGGGCCAAACGGGTTATTCACACTGCTTTTGAAGAGTCCCCCCAAATGGGAGCAGTTTTAGCTTCTGAAAATGTAATCTCTAAATTACTTGGATTATTTGCTTGTGTCTGGTGTAGATGATGTATTTGCTTGCATTTTCTCATCTCTAAGAAAGTAAATGTGGAGGTGTGAGTAACAAACTTGGGTGATTCTTGATGCTTTGTGTGATAACTTGTGTGACAGGAGTTTTCTTTGATACAACCGACTCGTTGGGCTTGTTTTGTGGTGCCAGTAGCTGTTACTTGATATATTTTATGCTTTTGGAAAAACAGTTGAAGTTACTAAATTTCTCTACATGATTTTTACTTAAATTAGTCCCCAAAGTGGTGTTTTTAAGGGTGCATGTCATAAAGTTGCTAAACATTGATTGAAAACTGAAGTGGTCCTTTTTTTCCTGAACATCTGTTATTTACCAACTGTATGTAGTTTTCCTTGGATTGCAAAAGGGATTATGATATCAGTTATATACAGTTAGTTTTGCTTTTGATACCAGCAGTGCTTGACAGTGGATTTGCATTGACAGCAATACATTAACAAAATCTCAGCAAATAGCTACAAAACCTCAAAGTGTTTTGTTTTTTTTTTTTTCTGAACTTCTTACAATCTGGACCAAGTTTTAAATCTCAACTGCCAGGTAACAGCTATTTGGAACTTCTCTCCATATTTATTTTGCAATCAAGGAAGGGAATCCGTAGTTTGGGGGTTTTGATGATTACCTTAAATGCTGTTTTGATGATCAGCAGTTTTAAAAGTCGTTTGGGGTTATTTTTGTGTTGTTGTTTTTTTAAAAAACATGGCCTATATTTTCTTGTCTGAAGAGTTGCTCTTGGAAGATGCCAGTAGAAGTCATTTTCTTTATATCAGGAGCCTGAAGGAGAATTAGGAGCTCGAGTTTAATGTTGTTTGAGAGTTGTATACCAGTCAGATTTTCTTTCCTGTTAATAATTAGAACAAAGAACTTGTTCATTATTAAGGAAACAAAGTATAACCTTCCTGTAAGCAGGAAGGGATGCTTCATGGATGCTGAGCAGATGTTGACAGCTAGGAACCTATCAAATATTTCTTAGAGGGATTTTAGATTTTTTTTGTTAAGTGGTTAAGTGCTCTTAAGCACTTGAACTTTGCCCTATTACCTCTCCTACCTGAGAATTTCAAGACAAATAGTAATGACAGCAGTGCTCGGGTATGAATAGTTTTCCTAGTTTAGATATCAAATTTACCTGTATTAGTAGCAGGTTAGATGTTTTAACTGTGTGTACACAGGTATGGTCTTGTCTTGAAATGCACAAACCAATTTAAAATGTTCTTTGGGATTTGGTGGGTAATGTGAATCATGCTTGAATAGGAAGATAAGAATGTGTGGTGTTGGTTTTGCCTGTTGCTATTGAATGGTGGGATAAACTGGTAGCTGTGGAAATAGCCTGCTGCTTAGGAAAGCTGTACAATAAAATAGCTTAACTTTTCCTGCTGGTGGTTCATATGAAAGTTGCAACCATTCAAACAAAGTAATGAGACCTGTGGTTATCTGGTGAAGATTTCATGTTATGAAGAATAATCATCTTCCCTTTGAGAATGGTTATCTTTGCTTTATGTACAATGTTGTGACTTGGGTTGCAATTGTGACAATCTTAAACTTCTTTGGAAAGAATAAAGCCGAGTGTCTATCAAGATGGTGACTGTTAACTTGTGAGATTTGCTAGCTGATAAGTCTCAAAAAGTAAATTGTTTCTTGTAAGATTTGTTAAAAAGCAACCCAATATGTGATTTAAACTGGAACTTCTTAGGGCTGGGAGTTGTCATTACCCCTGTATTACTTTACTTTTATATATATATAGGTGCGCTACAGTGCTGTGTCTCTTCTGCCTGTGCTTGTTTCCAAAGGCAAAACTGCAAACTGGAAGAAATCATCACAGGAAAACAACACTTGTCATAGTTCTAACACATATATGCTGTCTTTTTTCCTAAGAGTTTTACTTGCTGCAGAAGACCAGTTGCAAATTTAAATAATAAATGTATGTGATAGAGGGGAGCAAGAACTATATCTGTATTTAGGGCTGTGTTTAAGGAACCATGATATCAAATCGCCACCTCCTTTGTGTTGGTAAATAGCTTGAGAATCGGTATAAATGTTAATTAAGCACTTGGTCTCTTGTGAATGAAAATATTAGTAGAATGTTAGCTTGCACAACAGAGATCTAATTTTACACATGACTACGCAAAACGCTTGCTGGTTTGCCAGGTTCCCTAGTGTGTGAATGGGAGAACCTCTCGTGGAGGTGAATGACGTCTTCTGAAGTGTGTTTGGCTGTGTTGGCTCATCGGTTTTTGCAGGCTTTTCTTAGCAGTATGGGGTTTGATTTGCTCTTGATTGAAATGGGAACAAGCGTGCATTCTTTGCGTATTCTTTCTCCAAAATAGTGAACTTACATCAAAATCTTGCTGGTAATGATCGTGCTAAAGGTGGTCTTGGAAACAGCAAGTGTGTTTTGGTGTGTGGATTTCCAGTCTGAGGCACTCTTCTGTATCCCCACCGCGGCTCAAACTTCTTCATCTCCTTTGACTCTTGACAATCACCCTGACAGATTGACCCAGCCTAGAAGTTTGTTGCTTAATTACAGCATGAATATGTTTGTTTGGAGTTCGATAATAGAAAAAACTCTTTACATGTTGACTTGGGTTTATGTGGTGTAAAGAAAGACATGACAAGATGCAGATGCCTCGTAGTAGGTCCATTTTTGTCAATCTTTTTTCCCCTTCCCTTTTTCTGTCTTTATAATGAGAACTGAGGTTAATGGCAGGTAGCTTGTGGAAAATCTGTGCAAGCCCTTTACAGTTCCTTTAATTTTTTTCAGTAGAGAACACTTGATACTACATTGTAGAACTGAAAAAATACATAGTCTTTGGAGCTACCATGCTTCAAAGCAGTAAGTTGTGTTTTACAAGCTGCTGTATTTTTTCTAAATCTTCTAGACACTTAACATCTTTTCTCGTTTCAAATGAATTTGGATGCTGAAGTCATTTATTTCAGTGGGTTATGTCAAGTTTGTGGTTGTTTTTTTTTTTTTTTGTTGTCATTCCACTACCTCTGGAAAGCTTTACAGCCTTAAGCTTAAGGGTTCTTACCATTCCCTGAAGAAATTAACAATTAACGTTGACTAGAACTGCTTTTGAGTGTCTATATGGGAGAAACATACCTGAAGCTTTGTAGCTGTTTAATATAGCAAGCAAAAGCCAACTATGCCTAATGACAAGGAGTTTGACAGACTTTCAAGCTCAAGATTAGGTATGTTCCTTATGAAGAGGGCGGTGAAGTGTTCTGTTACTGTGATTGATTTTCCTTGTGTTTAATGTTTGATATCAAGCACGTTTGTGTACTGTTGATCAGAAGGGGTTTGATGTGACTCTTAAGTGAAGTCATGATACATTGCAGTAATGTGTAATATCCACAGTAGATTGCTTAGTATTAAAAGTAGGCGATAAATGCAACATGGAAGTAATGTCAAACGCTATTTCACTTAAAATTTAACAATCGGTATTGTACTTAAGATTTATTAACTTGATTCAATGCAGAAAGATTAATTCATGTGGTGTCCGTTTGTATAAACAAACAAGTTCTGACATCTAATGTTGGTAGTGTCTCTAATACTGGATGGGTGGAGCTTGCTATATATTCCTGAATCTGCTTCATTAAACATATTAAATGCGTGGTTGTATCGATATTACAAGCTTGCTTCTGCCATAAAGCTGTATCACAGAGGTAACACTTCTCATCTGCTCTGCAGGTCTGACTGTTCATATCTTTTCACACCCTTTATGAGTAAGAAATTTAACTGTTGTTCGGAATCAGTCAAGTAGTTATCACCTGAATGCAGGCTGAACTTACTCGTGTATATGTGGAATATAAGTAGATCATTGCTTTCCTGCTGCACCTAGGGACTGATCCAAAACATTTATGTCAAAACCATAGTGAAATGTGGTATTTTTAGCTTAGCAACAAACTATTGGAGAATAAAAGCGTACCTAGTAAACTTTAGAACACGGTGTTTTACTTCTGTGCTTGTTTCGGTTTTGAGTTTGATGGAAGTTCTACACCTCTAAGTTTCTGGCCATCAAATTAACTGGTGGCTTGGAGCTGAAATTCTCAAACAGCATACCAGGGTTAAATTCTGAGAAAGTAAGTCACAAGGGTAATCATTCTTGTGCTGACTTCATGGCAAATAAGTCTCTAATGCAGAATAAACTCCTCTTGTCTACACTTCAGTCACTTTAGATTAATGTGACTTTGAGGTCAGCATGCCTTATCCACATGTGCTTTTGTCCTGGCTTGAGGTAAAACAGAACTAACTTTCTGTTCAGTAATTTTACTTTTCAGTTATTCATTTAAGAAGTGAATTAAGTTTACCTTCGAATTAATTATCTCATAATAGAGCATGGATGCATGTCTTTATTCCTATTTTGTTAGATTTTCTGTGGTGAGACTTTATATCTTTATGTGCATTGAGCTGGCCTGTCAGCTCACCTGAACACTCTCGTATTTAGGCTGGCAATGCTAGTTTTAACTAGACTCCGCATCATCTTATGACCCTACGTAGAAGACAGGAAAACATTATATTTCTGGAGAGAAATGTTTCGGTCTCTCTCCAGTAACACTGCTGTTATGGTTTGAGAGACCCATAACAATTTGTTGTCATTTAGACAATCATTCTATCACCTGATGACCCCTCCCCACCCAGGAAGGGGAATTGGGGAAAAGCAAGGAAACCTGGGAGCTGAAGTATAAACAGATTTAATCGAATAAGATTAGATAACTAACATTAACAGCACTGAAGAACCGATATTGATCCCGACACCAATACAGAATATGCAAAGATTATACTCAGTCAATTATATCGGTAGGAAGCTGTGCACTCCCAGCAGTGGACAGCAAATGGCCTCAGGAGTTCAGCACCAGGGCATGAAGTTCTCAGGATGGCAGCCATCAAGGGAGAGAGGGAACTTCGCAGCAAACTTTCTAATTTATAGTGAATGTGACGTCGATGGTATGAAATAATCCTGTTGGCCAGCTTGGGTCAAGTGCCCGGGTCTTGTTCCTCCTCATCCCCACACCTGGCAAGCTCGAAAACACTGAGACCTTGAGACTCGCACGCCGTAGCTGGCTGTAAAGTAAATATTTTCACAAATTCAGACACTGGAGTCTTCTAAAAGTGCAGTTTTCCCAAGTATTAGAATAGAAATTAGTCCTGTGTCGCTCAAACCAAGATAACTGCCCATCTGAAAGAGATGACAGAATGCCACGTGGAATGGAAAAAAAGAACTCGGGATGCCGCCCTCCAGGCACAGATGAGCCGTGGCAGCATATCTCAGCCCTCCTAGGGGCAGTGCAGGTTCTGTTGGACCATGTGCCTCCATCGACGAAGGGCAGTATGCTTTTGCTAGGTGGCTTTGTTGAATTTCAGTGCACTTTGGATGGTACAGAACTGGAGCAAAAACTTCTGACACTGCTCTCAAGTCACAGCCTTAAGGCTTATTCCAGGACAAGTGTGTAAGAGGAATGCCAGTGGAAATTTTTCTCGCCAGTGCAAGATGATGTTTACTGAATGAAGCTGTGTTGTGCCACATCTGTATCAGAGAACTTTATAAACATCAAAGTGAGTTCTGTGTGACACCATCATCACATGTAAGCTGGAAGTTATGTTTTGTTCAGCAATCCGTCAGCGCTGTACCGTGTCCTTGTCCTTGGCCAACTTTAGAGGTCTGCAGAAGTTGTAAGCGTTTCTCAGAATACTTCCCCTGCATCCATGTTTGTAGCTCAGGGGCTTCCTGAGTTTTCTACACCTTCCCTGAATGCAATGTTCTTCTCTTGTTTGGGATTACTTCAAGGTAGTATTGTCTAGTGTAAGAACAGTTAGTAGATACACGTGTGCAATTGTTAGTGACCACTACCTGGTGCACGCACTTCTGAGCCCATCCCAAAGCTGACATTTAGAATAGCTTGTTTATAGCCTGTACTAAACTGAGAAGCTCATGGGAACTTCTGGAAAACTCACAGTATTGTTAATATGAAGATTAAAACAGAATAACTATTTGTGGTGTTTCTGTGCTGTTCAGTAGCTGATAGACCGCGTCCCTTGGGCAGAAACCTGGTAGATTTTGCTGGGGGGAAGAGAACCTGCTTAGTGACTTGGTAATAATATCCTACTTGAGGAAGAAGACTATGACAGAAAGACTGCTTTTGTGGGGTTGAAGGAGAGGACAGGAGCTACTGAAGGACTGAACTGGCAAGAAGGAACATATGATGGGAGGATGATGAAATAATATCCTGATTTGGTTATGTGCTCACTGCTGCCTCAAAGCCAGTTGTCCTGCAGTTCTTTGAAAGTATCCATTTGAATGTTAAGATATCTCTCTGGGCCACACAACACCTCTTGGTGGTACAGCTGCGTTCCTCCAGGTTTATGGCCATTGGAGTTGATGGAGATATCCAGGACTTCATGTATATCTGCCATAGTAGAGGGAAGTGTTCTGATATCCTCACAGGACAACCTCTGCGGTGCTCCTCTGGGAAGAAGTGCAGGTGTACGGCTGGTGAAAGAGCTGAGGTTGCATTCCAGGAGTATCTCCTGAGGCGGATGGTCTGCACTGAGACTGCACGGTGCACTGCAGAGATCGCCCATCCTGTGGTGGAGAAGCTGCCAGGCTGCCTACTCGGGCTGCGGCAGCGTGGATCACCTTCCCCCTGTGCTGCAGGCTCTCTTCAGCGTTCCCTACTTGAGCGCATTGATGTTGGGGCAGAATAATGCATTGATGGCTTTGGCTGTGGAGTTCAGTAAAATCATCTGGTTGGTTCCAAATGTTAAAGTCACTGAGAAATAATAAAACTCATACAAAGATGCGTATATTCTTTGTTTCCTTCAGCCTTGCAGTAAGAGTATAGTTTCTTCCAGCTGTGAAATAGCAAGGTCTGTGGCTGTTTATAAGACTAAGATGATCTTTTCAGCCTGTTTCATCACCCTTTCTCCTCGTCTCCCCTCTCCAAATCAATGAACTCTCCTTTGCTTCAGTTGTTCTACAAAGATAGACAAACATTTTAGCATTAACAAGTATTTCTTAGTAGCCTCTAGCATTTGTCAGCCTCTCATATATGCAGTTTGCCGTCAGCATGATACAGTTATTTCTCTTCCCCAAGAGCCAAACAAAGCTCTTAAAGCTCAAGCAGCGGAGAATTTCTCAGAACTACGGTAGAAATTGTGACCCTGTTCATGTCTGTAATGGTCTGGGGAAAACAAACAATCTCTCAAAGTGAGGGAAGGCCTATTTCTAAAGATTCCTGTGTTTCAACAGCTGTGCTTTAGCATTAGATTTCTTTCCATTGTGATCATTTAGATCTTGTAGTACCTTGGAGAAAAGCACTGCTTACCCTTGAACTCGCAGGCTTGATTGATATATGAAGAATGGGTAAGAACCAAGTTGTACCTCACCAGTCCCAGCCTTGCAAATCCCCGTTTCCAAGAAAATGGTGATTATCAGCCTGAAGCTCTGCAGCTTTTTTGGTTGTCTTGAGCTAACACCGTTTTTCTATCCTGATGTTCGGTTCTGGTTGGCAAAGTCCTGAACTAGTAGTATGCGGAATGAAATCGGTTGTTCAAGTTTGTATGCGAGTAATCACTTGATTTCCTACTCTGCTCAGTGTCCCTCTGGTACTGCCCTGGCTGTTTTCCAGCTCATCTACAGCTATCTAGTAGCACAAGTGCCAGGGCATGTTCATTGCCTTTTAGTATTAATGACTACCAGGATTATAATCGTTTCCTCTGGAGAACAAACTGCAATGGTTCACAAAAGCCCTATTAATTAGTGGATGATAGAAGCATGGAAATTTTAGTTTGATCCCAGAACTTGTGGTGTTCTTGCACTTATCAACAAAACATTGCAAGAAAGCATCCAAGGTGGAGGGCTGCGTGGCAGGATGCAGCAACAAAAAAAAAACAAACAAACCCAGAAAACCCCCAGTGTTGCCTGGAGGCGGTAGTTGAAAGGGAGCTAGCTGGAGCTGGGCCTAAAGTGGCCATGTGAATACCCTGCTTTGCAAAAAGGTACTTCAGTAAGTGGCAAAACTACCCCTTGAAATGAGTATTTAAGCTTAGACAAATTCTGTAGCAGACAGTATTAGCTGACCTCCTAAATAACACGTTCACAATCTGTAGGAAGGTTAAGAAAGGTTAGCAGCAGGTAAGAAAAATTGATATAAGAAGGGAGATAACCTTTTTATAAGAAGGACCAGAAGGACATATCGTAAGTCAAGGAATAAAAATGCTGACTGTCCTCAGTGCAGCGTGCTCACGAAGCTGGTAGAGGTCTCTGAATATGTTTGACAAATGGGAGAAGGACGGTGAAGATAAGCGTGAGGGCTAAATGTCCCAAGTTTTTAAGCCAAGTAGAAGTTGTTTGAAAGGTGAAAGTCTAACCCTGGTGAAGTCCAGGAGAATGTACTCATAGCTGGCAGTAGAAAGAAGGAAGCTAAAAAGTCCAAGGATTGATTAGGAGAGCATGTGGCTAGAGAAGTGTCTTGCGTAAAAAGAAAAAAAAACCACCTATGAAACATGGGTGTCTAAAATCATCAGCTACAATAGAAGGATTAAAGTAAGTACATGGCTTTGCATAAGGTCTCATTATTAGGCTAATTTGTGATATCTTTATTCTAGTTATGCTGCCTTTCTGGCAATGAAGATGAAATATGATAAAACTGACGTGTTAGGAACTGATGTACTGGAACACACTAATAATGTGAAAGCATACTGAGTTGCCTGGGTGAGTATCTAAATACTCATTCGGTTTTCTGAAAAAGTTAGAAATACGGATGGTAAAAATAGACAGACTTGTATTGGACTACAGAAGTAGAAGACCGACTGACTAGCACGTTTTAAAGAGTCTAACAAAGATTTAGGCCATCAAAAGCAAGGAGCTTTTACATCTGGTTTTGATAAACTTTATGAACTTGTAATTTCATAGTTCTGATAGTTGTATTAGTTATTCTCCAAAGAAAAATATTCTGCTGTTTTCTTTTGAAAGCATGGATAGTTCTTTTGAAGCGTGGATAGATGGATCGTGCTTGACAGATACTTACATGTAGATGCAAAGTCTTTGAAGGAGGTCACTGATTAAAGTGGTTGACTTGTGTTCCACAGCAACCATACCTGATGTGACCAAAATAGTAACTTTCGTGCCCAGCCCTTTCTTTGACATTATTCTTTGTGGCAGGAGGAATCAGTTGAGCCATGGAGTATGTTTTTAGCCATTGCAGTTTACAGCCCAACATGTTAATGCGAACTGATGTTGCCAGTGGTATGTGTTCATGCTGTCGATTTTAAGTTTGGACTAGCTGAGGAGTGGATTTGCTTTATGTTCATCCCCGATAACCCTCCCTGGCAGAGGGTTAGAGGAACATCGAGGAATGCATCACCCAACCATTCCAGCTAAGTCAACCGCTGAACGTGAGTCAGCATCCATAGCGGTCATCGGTTGAGAGGGAAAGCATCATCTTAAACCTTAAACCGATTAACCAACAGGAAGTTGGTTAGAAAAAAAGATATTTTTTTTTTTTTTGTGTCACTGTGGTATAAGTGAAATAGAATTCCTCAATTTTTCTTTATGGCATGGGCAATTAATCCTATTTTCCAAGAAAACTGGAATGAGATGAATTGTTTAAAAAAAAAAAAAGATTGAGGTGGAAGATTGCTAATCTGGCCGACGGGGAAACACTTCTGTGGGTAAAATAGTATTGTGAATGCGCAACGAAACTGCAAATGAAACACAGTTATAAGTATGCATTAAAAGGGAAACTGTTTGTGAGGAATACATCCCAGAAAGTTTAAAAGTAGCTGTTAGCTCAACCCAGTATTCTAGGTAGTTCTGGGACAGGTCAGAGGAAAGCACCTCTATTACCACGGAGCTGGAGTTCAAAAATTAACAAAATACCAGATAGCACGGAGCGTGGGCTGAGAATCATGCATGGAACTTGGAGGATATTTTATTTTAGGTATGTGTATCTACCTCCCATTTCGTTGATTGACTGTGTACCTTCGTCTTGATTTTAGTGCTTGGTTGTGGCTGCTTTATCTTGAAAGATAGTGCAGGTAGATCAGTAGAATAAGGAGGACTGTATGAAAGTTTCCGGGGGAAAAAAAAAAAAGGTATTAAAAAAAGGGTACTGTTAACTTCAGAGGAGATTTTTAAAAGCGTACAAAGCAAGGCTTCTAGAGATATTTTTGTTCCTTTTATATTGTAAAAGTGGGAAAATGGTGTATTGAATGAAATTTAAAATTCATTCAGATTGAAATGCCTTTCACATGTTTTGTAATTGCGGTTGATGGCTGCAAATTATTACTGAGGCCAGAGCTCAAAAAGGTTTAGATACTAGTGAATATTGAGTTGTAGTGAAAATATTTAAAAATAAAATTAAACGTGAAATTTCTTGCTTCTAAGTTAAGCCAGGCTGTAACTAAAAACAGGATTTAAGGATAACCTGGGGGCAGGTAATTTCATACGTGTGCTGTGGGGTTTCGTTACCCGTGTTCTGAAACAGCAGATGGTGGTCACTGTCAAACTGAGTGCCGGATTATACACACTGTGGCTCATCATTTTCTTTTCCAACGGCTATGCATAAACACATTCTCTACTGCCAAGGTTTGTTCTCCTTTCTTTCTACCTGTTTTTCGCCATACGGGAAGGATCTTCTGATCTCACAAGTTTTAATGTTTCTCAGATACTGTTGTGTTTTCAGGAAGCCGGTTCAGTGGGAAGATTCAGGTGCACGTTGCATTGTGGCGCTTTCCTTCTGCCTGAAACGGGAGCTGCCAGGCTCTTCCCAATCCTGAAAGCATCTACTCGTGCTTGTTTAGGTTGGAGGGTTTGTATCTCAAACACGAGTTTTGAGTGATGGCAATATGCAAATGGTAGCTAGAGACTCATCGTCCCTTCAGGCTGTTACACTCCTCTTTCTTTCTAGCTCAAATTAAAAGTTGTGTAAAAGGTGGCTGGCGGCAACCGAGCCTGAGTTACGGCGAGGTAACAGCGCTGCCAGCACTTCCAGTCTGGCAAACTGGTCTGGGGCTTGGAGTCTGCCTAGCAAGACAGTAGATAATGTCGACCCCAAAGCTAAGTCTTGGCTACCCCTGTGAAGCTGTAACAGCCCCAAAGTTATAACCGTTTCTTGCAATTAAAAGAAATACATTCACAGGCGTAGATATTTTAATAGTGTTAGCAGGCCAAAACATGAGTTTGCTTGTAGAAGTTTTTCTGCTTCAGAGCGGGGTGTTTCAAGGAATGAAACTTCTGTGAATCCTCACTTTGTGTGAGACTCGAATATCAACTCGAACAAGGACATAAGTGGTTTACTTTTTCTTTAAGTCTAAATAAGTCTTTATTTTAGACCTATGCTTAAGAAAGTTGCTCACAAGCCACACCGTGTTTTTATTTACTGCTCGCACTTTGTCAGGCAATTGTCTTGGACAGTTTTGCTTCTTAAATTTCTATTCTTACTTGCTTCCTGGGTATCTTAACAAATAATGAAGAAAAAGTTGCTACTAGCTGTGAAACCATTTAACAGAAGCCTCAAATTCTGTGCTAATTGGATTAAACTTGTAAAATTGTAGGCTTGTGATCATGAATTCATCTGTAGAATGATTTTCATCCAGCTGTGTGACTGCCGCCTTTCACGGGGCTCTTCATCAGCCGCTGGAAACATTGCGCTCTCGTGACTGTTTAGCCCAAGTCTCCGAGGCATGGTGCATCTTTTTCTGGATCTCTGGTATTTTTTTAAAATATTTTGAATTTTCATTTGCACAGCTGATAACTTAATGAACTGACATTACCTTAGAGCAGAACAAACGTGCAGTGACTTCTTTCCAACCGATGGGGAAGTGTGTTCTGCACTGCAGAATGACTCGTGTTGGCTTCACCTTCCAAGTTTGCTTGTGCTGATCCTTAAAGAAAACTCATCCTCACGTAATGCTGCTGTCTGTAAAATGCCGAATGCTTGCTGAGTAGTACTCCATTTTTCTACAGAAATTAGTCACTGCTGAATGTTTCGTAAAATATAAAATGTACATCTTTGTAGCACGGTTACATTCTTGCACTTCTTTAGGGTCCAGTAAATAAAAAAAAAATACTTTTTTATTGGGAGACCTAAGTTTGCAAGCCTAGGTTTTCAAGAGAAGGTGTCTGTGGTATTTGACAGTTACAGAGAAACTGCCAAGAAAGATTCACCTGTTGATATCGTTCAGTAAAGTTGTGTAAATGAAAGATGAAGTGGTGAATTCCAGAGTATAAATGAGACTTATTTGAAGTGCAGGTTGGATCACCAGTGACGAGAGAAAAAACACACTATTTTTAAAGTTGAACCCAAAAAAGGGCAGAAATGTCTTTGTAGTAGATCTCATCTGACATATGAAAAAGCATAAATATTTCAGATTCCTTCCCCCCCCCCCAAAGACTGAAGAATGGTAACCTCTAACCTTGGTAATGAAAATTATTTTAGAAAAGTGATTTTTATTCAACCTACTCTGATTTTTTTTTTTTTTTTAAATTTTGCCTTTTTATTCAAGTGAGAGATCTGGGAGCAAGTGATTTTTACATTATAATCAACATCCTCCTTCTCTTAATGCCAAAGAAAACTTTCAGTCAGTACCTGAGAAATTTAGCAAAGTTGACAGCAGAGTGGTGTTTCTAGTAACGAAACAAAGTAAGGAATTTTAATGCATTTAAATTTGTTCTTGTTTTCATATAATGAGCTGAAAAAGGGCTTGCGTTCAACTTATCCTCTAACAGAACCCGTTAAAAGAAGCCTGTTGCATTTGTTGTGTGAATAAAGCTAAATGAAGCTGAAGCCTCTTTAAATACTGATGTATGCAACTCTGCGTTCGTAGGTTTAATCTTGATTTTCACTTGTTTCACTGCACTGGGGGTACTTTGATTTAGTTTAATATAACAGGATACAAGCTCTTTCTCTTGAAGTTAAATGCTGCCATGCTTAGAGAATTGATTTTGTCTGCCAGAAATGTCTGTGTGTGGATAAACCTTATGAACGAAGGTCAGATCTGCAATGGAATTCTATGTCTAAAGGGGAGCATAAGAGTTTAGGTAACGAGATGTACTCCTGGGTACCTGGTGACACTCCTGTATTCCCAAGACATTACTTACATTGGTTTTCACTGGAAAAAAATCCCAGAAGCTCTCCAACAGAATTAATCTCACCAAACATATTTAGCAGTGCTCAGATATTTCCTTTAGGATGAGCTGACTCTTCCTAAAAGTGTCTTTCTCTCCGTGGGCTGTAAATGGAATATATGGAACTAGTGTTCAGGTGTAAACGTCTACATTCGCTTAGGTGAATGCTACTGTGTGCTGCTGCCCTTTCCAAGATTTTAAGGGCAAAACACCTAAAAAATTATGGGAGCTAGGAGTAGGGACTAAAGCTCAGGCTCCTTTTTAACAGGAATTAGGCTCATGCTTCCTTTTCTTCTCCTTTATCTGGGCCTTTGAATCTTGCATTTCTTTTCTAGCTGCTTGCTCTGTGGCTGGGCCACCCTCCTGGGAGTGGGAGTTGTAATTTTGATCCTTCTGAAAGTGAACAAAGGCATTGAATTCAATTTTACCATTTCTTGAATGGCTATGTTACTACTTAGTGTTAGATCAACACTAAGGAGTAGAACTACACTTGCCAACCGTATCCTGGGCTGCGTCAGAAGTGTGGCCAGCAGGTCAAGGGAGGTGATCCTGCCCATCTACTCCACTCTCGTGAGACCCCACCTGGAGTACTGCATCCAGCTTTGGAGTCCTCAACATAAGAAAGACATGGACCTGCTGGAGTGTGTCCAGAGGAGAGCCACGAGGATGATCCGAGGGCTGGAGCACCTCTCCTATGAGGAGAGGCTGAGAGAGTTGGGGCTGTTCAGCCTGGAGAAGAGAAGGCTCTGGGGAGATCTTATTGTGGCCTTCCAGTACCTAAAGGGGCTCCAGGAGAGCTGGGGAAGGACTTTTTACTGGGGCATGTAGTGACAGGACGAGGGGGAATGGCTATAAACTGGAAGAGGGCAGGTTTAGATTAAACATTAGGAAGAAGTTTTTCACTCTGAGGGTTGTAAGGCACTGGAACAGGTTGCCCAGAGAGGTTGTTGAGGCCCCATCCCTGGAGGTGTTGAAGGCCAGGCTGGACGTGGCCTTGGGCAACCTGGTCTGGTGGGAGGTGTCCCTGCCCAGGGCAGGGGGTGGAACGAGATGGTCTTTAAGGTCCTTTCCAACCTAAACCATTCTGTGATTCTATGATCAAAAGGTAAACATTGCCATCTCAACTTCTTCCGCTAACATCTTTTTTGGTATGTATGAACTTCTGTTACTGTAGTGGCCAGCAGAAGCCTCAGTCCAGACTGAGATCTGGCTGTAAATCTTCATTTTGCTGCATATCTTTCCAGAGAGGGGGTTGCGTTTCCAAATACGTGTCTCTTCAGCGTTTCCTGTTGTAGAGTTGAAGAATTCCATCTGATCAACCTGCTTTTTTTTTTTTTACTAGGGCTCCTAAATCTGCTTGTGCTTTCTGTAAGACACCTTGGTGCCTAACACAGGCAAAACAGGGCACCTTGCATCTTCTTAAATCTCTGCGGTGTGGGTAAGTGTATTCTGCAACACCCTCCAAAGGCTGGCTCCCAGTGCCCAAACTGGGCATGCTGATGCCACCCACTGCAGCTCTTCTCTGCCTGGGTCGTCTTCCAGTAAAAAAACCCAAGCTACTAAAATCTCTCTGAAGTGAATTTATTCCAGTGTATCGGGAAGCCATGGGGGTGCATACGGGCACTGAGGAGCTGTGAAGCACTCCAGAGTCCACTACTGAAGTGTCATCTCTGTGATTACCTTTCCCCTTTGTCACACCTACTCTTTATTTGAGAATTATAATGACTTATAATGAATTATAAGTCGTGGGTAACCTGGTCTAGTTGGAGGTGTCCCTGCCCATGGCAGGGAGGTTGGAGCTTGATGATCTTTAAGGTCCCTTCCAACCTAAACCATTCTATGATTCTATGATTATAATTCAATCCTAAGGAGAGAAATGAGGATTTTCTGCTCAGCCTAAAAGTTGTGGTTGTATTGGAGACTGAGATGCTGCAGCAGGCAAGAGAATCCCAAAGTCACTTTAGAAGATCTTATTTCCTGATTTTTTACTACTAGCTGGAATGAAAGATACTTGTGCTTTGCCTTTATAGGCTGTGGTCCCAGCAGTTTCAGAGTCAAATGCTTGCTTATGCATCAATTAAGGATCAGCAAGTGAAGTGCCTTTGATTTTAGGTAGTTGAAATGCACGGTGTGGTCACTGCAAGCGATTTAACTGTGAACAATGGCAATCTGTTAAAATTTCGAATGTTTTCAGTATCTGTTTTTTAGTGCAGTCTGCTTGTTTCCACATTGCTGCCACAGCCTGATTTTTCTCACTTGCTGTTCACGTGTCCAGAGTTTGTGGACTGGAGCCGATTTTTTTTTTTTTTTTTTTTTTTTTTTTATTTTATTCAGTACATTTTTTGAGGCAGTAAACTGGGCTTTTATTTGCTGTCTTTCCTTTCCTGGGCTATTTCCAGTTTCTGAAAGAGATCATGTACTATTTTTTCCTGCATTGTTTTCGAAGTAATTTTCCTTTTTTCTTTTTCTGCCTCCATTTCTTTTTCATTGCACAGTACAGCGTGCTTTTCTTCCTAAATGTTATGCTTTATTCTAACATCAGTCTTGCTTTTCTTAACCTTTCTGCTGTTGCTTAATATATTAGCTTAAAAAGCCACCAACATTGCTAGGAACCTAATAGCCAGAGAATGAAACAGAGGGGACTTGTGGAAGATTAAACCATCTTCTAGCTGCTAAAGGGCTGCTGGAAAACAGCTGTGTAGGGATTTTGTTTAGATCGGTATGGTCTTTAACTTCAGCTTCAAGAGTTACGCTGATGACAACGCATATAATTTTTTTTTTTTTAATCCCAGTTTCAGCTATAATGAGAAGGTGACTGCTGGTAGCGTGGGCATTAGAGAGCACAAGCATAATCAGACTGATTTGTGGGCAATGGAAGAGGGTAGAATAAAAAAATGGGAGGGAAGGGTGCTCAATAACAACTTTGACAAATAGGTGATAAATTCTAAATATTTGACAGTCATCTCATAGCTAAAATTAGAGCTGAATTTTGAGGTCACATCCTGGTTTCAGCGAGAGGTGCAGTGAGATCAGTATGCAACTCTGATAGCAAGGTCTGTTAGGGTGATGACACAACTTACTAAAAGGACCGGGGGTGGAAAAGGTGTTTTGGTCTCAGTTCAAAGCACTACCCGCGTTGGTCACAATGCAGCCGCAGGCAGCAGTGAAAGAGGTGGTGTGCTGGGATCCTTGCATGGGGATGGTTAGGAGGGGGTTTATCAGCAAGATAATCTTAACTGTGCTGAATAATGTTAGAATGACATGTGCCCTGAATAGTCCAGGCAAGCTGAGAGTCTTCTAAAAGGTATTTGTACAGATAAGAGATACAAAGGTACTCAGATATTTGTATGAAAATTATGTAGCTGCTGAGCATCCAGATTTCAAGGATAATAATTCCTAGGATAATAATGTCATTTAAATTTGAGCGTGGTTTGTTTGTTTTTAATGCCTGCCAAAATCTTTCCAGGAACAGGATATAAAACTGCTACTCAGTGACTTGTTCTTTCTGTTTTGATCTTTGCTTTAATTGCAGTGTGTTTGATTGCTCTTTTCATTCACTGAGGAGGCAGAGCGGATCCATTTTTTACCCTTTCCTGCATGTCTTTTTTTGTTTTTATGGACACACAACTTGGTAGGGTGATAATACTCATCAGGTGACTCATCTGGAAAATGAGATCTTTGGATTGTCCTTTGGAACAGGAACTACTGCTTTTTCACGTAGGGAAACACTATAGAGGTCAAATGCTTCAATTTATTTATTTTTTTTTTTATGCCAAGTTTGTTGCATGACTATGCGGTTCCATTTTTTACCCTTTCCTGCATGTCTTTTTTTGTTTTTATGGACACACAACTTGGTAGGGTGATAATACTCATCAGGTGACTCATCTGGAAAATGAGATCTTTGGATTGTCCTTTGGAACAGGAACTACTGCTTTTTCACGTAGGGAAACACTATAGAGGTCAAATGCTTCAATTTATTTATTTTTTTTTTTATGCCAAGTTTGTTGCATGACTATAGGGCCTCTTATTATCACTGTTATTTGTCAGAGGTTCACTGTAACTCTTTGCCTGGTTCTTACTAGAGATGATGTCCTTCCATTTGTTTGTCATGCCAAGCTCATACCAAGGCCATCATTTTTCTCTATGGTCTATAAACTTCTTAATCCCAACTATAGGGATCTCCCATTTTCCTTATACTAAGAGTTGAGATAAGAAACAAGTTAGATAGTTGCTAGAGAAGAATATTGATGTTGCCATAAACCAGCGCTGCTGCTGAAGGAGATCCTATCCCCTTTCTTTTCCCAAGTGTTTCGTAGGTGTTGAATGAAGCAGATGAGGAACTTAACTTTGGTTGAAACTAATCTAGAAGACAAAGTGTTTGCTGCCTCAGACTGCTCAGGGGACTTGCACACAAAAATGGAGGAGAATAATGAAGTTGTTAGAAATGCGGTCACTTGTCTATTGGGTACTCTTGTGCCTTTCGTAAGGGATGCACGCAGCTAGTTTTAAGCAAATTTATGCGTAAGGGCTTGTCTGCGAAGGGAATTAAGCGCGTGGTTAGTGTGTGGTGGGCTAAGTGGTACATTTGCCATGTAGTTTGCAACTCTTCACCATCAAGAGGCTGAGTGGATGCTCTTGCCTTTGCACGTGCTTCTAGTTCAATCCCGCCAGTACGGACAGCGGAGGGAGCTGAACGTGGTGGAAGCTATCTTATATTTGCGTGTCATTAAACACTTGCGCAGGGTGCCGGTGGCACACATCAGTAGAAAAGAGATCGGTGGGAGATTATTAATGATCCCATTGGTTTCGGCTGTCCACCTGCTTAGCCTGGTTTTATTTGACAGTGAAGTCATAGCGTGCAGAGGTAACTTTGGTCAAGGCAGAAAGATGGAAAAGAGCAAACTGTTAACGGAAATATTGCCCTGTATATCTTATGAGTCACTTTTTTTCTTCCACTTGCCAAAACAAGTTAACATGGAGAAAGGTTTTACTAATGTAACTGGGAAGACCTGTTTGTGTTCACGAAGCATGAAAAATGCCAGCAGCCTTCGCATCCCAAAATGGTCCTTCTCGTTCCCTTCCCCCTACATCCCCGCAGCAGGAGGGGTTCGGTGTGCCTTTCCCTTACCCCGTGAGGAGGAGAGGGGGCATAGGCTTTGCAATCCCCAGCAGTACCAGCGACTCCCCTGTACATGGTGGTTCTGATCTTCTCCTCTGTGTCCAGCACTCCAGATCTGCTCTGATGGGAAGGTTTCTTATTTCTAATTATTTTCTGAATAACAAGGTCCCCCTACCCTCCCTCCAGACCCAGGGCGTTGTCTGTCATCTACGTTTTCTGTTTTCCTCCTTTATTTCGGTTTTGTTGAGGTCAGTGTTCAGCTGTGAGCATATTCATTTTGGCAGGGGAAATAAGGAGAGGTGAAATGGGGTTACGGTTACATGGGAAGGTGTTAATGGGTACCCACAACCAGGTCCTTAATCCACGGTTGTGCAAGTGTTTGAAAGTTACGGCTTTTCTAACCAGATGATGGGCTTTCCACGTGTTTGTACGTTTTCTCTTCCGTTTCAGTTTTCCAGCTTTCCCAAATTTATTAGAAATGTGTGACTGATGTATGGGGACGTTCCCTGAAATGCCGGAGTAGATGGAAACAGTGTTCAAAGGATTTTGTGGGAGGCCCGGACAAGAGCCTGCCCTCCAGGGAAGTGCAGGACTTAACAAATTGGCTAAACTCCACCAGAAGACCTATAGTTGTATATGCAGTGACTCATTCTTTCTGACTCATGGTTTCTTCCTATGAAAAGTCTGTATTTTCAAATATCTAGCAGATGGCACTGCGGCTTAATTAGCCTTCATTCTTTGAAACAGTTTGTGTTTTAAAATAGCGCTGTACAATTTTTATTAGCCCTGTGCACAGAGTCATGGTGTCTTCTCCACCACATAAGTGTATACTATGAAGGTTTTAGAGAGCCACTATATTACTTTCCAGAGATCCATGTTTCATAAAAGTTTGAGAATATAATTCAGATTTAGGGGTTTTTGTATATGTTGTATCACCATTTTTTGGCCAAAACATTACGCTATTATGCAAGAAAGAGGCTACGTATTGTTCCTTCCCTTATGTGAAATTTTAAAAAATGCAAAACGTTATTAGGTTATTATACAAATTCCTGAAATAAGTGATGCAGGTCCTGCTTGAATGGAGATGATATTTTACAAAGGAGATGACAGTCGAACGTTGTTATTTAGAAAAAGGCAAACAACACAACCCAAAAGTAATTACATCTTATGTTCATTTTCTTTGGTATGTTACAAGTAGGATTAGAAGGGTGTTGTAAAAACGATCCTTATTGATGTCCCACTTCAACGAACCCTTGTGAAGAATTCTCTCTATGGTCTGAACAAAAGTAAGTTAATTTAAAGTTTTGCAGGTTCAATGCGTTTCTGAGATGACTGACATGTTTGTCTGGTTTACTAGTGTGCTTCTACTCCTTGCCAAATAAGTGTTCCGGGAAAGGATGGATTTTCTACCACTCTTTACCTTTCCTACCACCCTTCCCTGAGCTGGTATTTCTGGGCAAGTCAGGTGTACACTGCTGCATGTGATCCATACATTATTTACAGTTACTTTGGTTGCAATACAGAGTTTGTTTCGCAGTCCCATAGGCTCCTGCTGTCGTTCAGGCACCCTTGCTGGTCAGGCTGTGCTTTGCACGCTCCATTATTTCTGCCTGCAAACTGGACATCAGTTTTCTTCTCCGAAACTCCCACCTCGTTCCTTAGAGTCAGGAGGATAGTGTGCAGTTCCTCTAAGCGCAGCGCGATTCCTCTGAGCGCTTACTGGTGAAAAGCCGGCCTAGAGATCCAGTCATTAATATTGTTATGATACGTGTAAACCATCTCGAAAGGGTAACAAATAACCAGAGAATGGATTTGAAATGGTTTGTGAAGTTTATTTGTGAAAATAACCACATCGATACATCATCAAGATCCTAGAAATGCAAGAGCTGAAATGTTGGAAACTCAGAAAAGAAGTGAGGTTTCTATAGGTACTGACACAAGTCACAGTAACTGCTGACCAAGGGTGTGCAAACTTACTTTTCAAATTTTGAATTTTTAACATTTTCCATTTCTTCGAAGACTAATAGTCTAGCAAAGATCTTTATGGTGACAGGGGATTTGATTATTCGAAACAAATTACCCATGCGTCTTTAAACTAGGATTCCAATCAGTATGTACCCATTAAAAAGAGATCTGATTAAAAACAAACAAACAGAAAAGGATGCAGAACAAGAGCTTTGATCCAGGAAGATTTTGAATACTCTGGCTCAGTTCCATGTCACACAGACACAAGCTGAGGTTTAATTGTATGAGTTGACTTTGATAGAATTGCTCATGTGTATAAAGTGCTTTGTGCTTAATTTTGTTAGTGCCAAGTGCTCGGCGCCTATCGGGGTTAAGACCTTTGATCTTGTTCCTTTTAAAATATGTGGTAGTTTAAAATTATGGAATGCATCAATTTGCAGGAAAACCAAGGAGGAGATGTGTCAGTTTTTTTCAGTAGGCAACGGGAATGCAAACTATGAATGGAGTGAAAGAGAAAACATTAGGGCTAGTTGAGAGTTGCTTACGAATTATTTACATTTAAAGGTCTCTTGGGGTACCAGGCTGCTACTTGGTGTATCTTTTGAAGAATTGAGTTTGTGTGTTATATTTCTGGAAACCAGCAGAGGTGATCTACTTCTGTGTCGTGGTTTGGGCCAGAGTGGCCACTGAAAGGAATGACAGATGCTCTCTGACCTCTCTGCCTTCAGAGGGATGAGGGAGAGAGAGAAAGATTTACGAATTTAAGAGACTAAGCTACTTTAAGGAAATAGTAATAATAAAATAATGAAAAGATAATAATATCAAAAAGAAAATAATGAAATCGATACAATATATACAAAACCATATTAAGCTCCCAGGATGATGATCGCATCACCGGCTGGCCCTGGGGAAGTCCCAGACTGGACTCAGTGACGGATGTGAACTGGATTCCGGAGCTGGATTCAGGAACGGGATCACAGGCAGACGAACAGACAGAGTCTCCTCAGACGTCAGCCGTTGAAGAAAGAGGACTGACCCTTTGATCCCTCAGCTTTTATACTGAGCATGAAGCAGATGGGATGGAATACCCCGTTGGTCAGTTTTGGGTCGCCTGTCCTGTCTGCTCCTCCCTGCAGGTGGGACCCCTCTACGCTTTTCCGCTTTCGACCCTCCAATGGCATGGAATAACAAAGTTAGCTGCCCTTGGGTGCGAGAGCAATACGTATAAGCAGGAGCCTCTCTGTGTACCATTCCTTGGCATCAACTACAAACAGTCAGGTCCTATCACTCTGGGAGCGGACTACAGTCTTAAAAATATGCTATTAATTTCAGAGAGTTCAGTTAGTTAGAAGAGGCTTAGCTGCAAAGTAAAATTACCAAACAGAAAATTGGTTCTGTCTTACCTCAAACCAGGACATTCTGAAATGACCCAAACGTTTTCATCAAACTGGTACTCTACCGTGTTCACCTGAAAATAGAGGCATGTGATTGAAAGGTAATTATCAGTTAGGTGAATTCAAGTTAAATACTGGAAAGATTCACACAGATACTAGAATGTTGTATAAAGAAATAGCATCTCAGTAATGTCTAGTTTAGAACAAACACATTTGGTGTCCCAGCTGTTTATTCTGTGCCAAGTAATGCTACTGGACCAGCATGAAAACCATAGTTATAAATTATTATCATAAACGTTCTTGGGTTTTAAACTTTTAAAGTGTGTGTGCATAGAGTAATGAAAATGCTTTCAGAAAATAAAATTGTATGCAAAGAGTATAGAAATAAAAATAACTTGAAAAGGTCATTTTTTTGTAATTTGTTTAGAAAAACTTAAAATACGCAAGCTCATGTCACTGGGCATGTAGAGTTGCATTAATAATTATCAGTTACATATTTTTAGAACGTTATACTACTCTTTAGCTTATAAAATTGATGTTCTGCAAATTTGCCACTTGGTGGTGCCAGATGGATTTATAAATCACAGACGTGAGCTAAGACGAGATGTTGAAGTTATATCTGAGGAGTGGACGCTGAGAAATAAGTAAAATTTGGTTGGAAAACTTTAATTGTATGATGGCATGGGTGCAGCTGTACTGGCCTCTGTCCCTCAAGGCCCAGATCTCGAGTCCCTCTCTGTCCCTCCACTACAAAAGAGAGTAAGTATATGACAAAGCTACGTCTGTGAGGACAAAGTTTCTGGAACATTTCTCCCATACCACGCGCCCAGCCAAAAATAGTTTGGATTCAGCAATATTCCAGGCACGGTGCAGAGGATGGCTTTGGGGTTTGTGGAGGCAGCTGCAGGTGTGCTGCTCGCTGTGGTATTTCTGTAGGTGTTGGACTGGTGTAGTTCCTGTCCAGTTGTTGTTTTAACGCTGCCAAAACTTTTACATATTTATCACTGAGGTCTGTTTCCTTGAGTTTAAGGAAGGGCACAGGAAGGGCAATCAATGATCATCATAAATGTAAATCTAAACAAAAAGACCCATGCGATTAAATTAACCTTCTTCCTTCTCTCAGTTGTGGGGCTGCTTTTCATCAGGCTTTGAATTACTATGTTTTAATAAAATTTCTCAATTTATCACAGTGTTTCAGTGTTATCAGTGTTTAGCATTGAAATATATTTGCACCAGACTTCATAACTTTTTTTTTTTTCCTCTCTCCCTCTCTCAATACTGCAGTTCCAAAAGAATTGGTGGAGCTTCACTTGAAACTGATGAGAAAGATTGGGAAGTCTGTCACAGCAGACAGATGGGAAAAATATTTGATCAAGGTACAATATGTGTGTTGTATTATTCTGCAATGCTGGAATATGGTTATGATGAGCTGTTGTGTCAGCGGTCGCTGGTATGAATTACAGTGAGCCTTGGGCGGCGTTGCGGCCAACATCGACGTGCGTGCCCAGACTTCAGTTGCGTAAGATCCCAGCGTAACTGTCAGTCTGCTGAGGCTCCGGTAAAAAAAAAAAAAAAATCTCTGAAAACAGACAATATGTACTGCACGTAGAAGAGTGTACACCTTCATACCTGGTAGCAAAATACTTTTCTGAGCATAAGGACCCTAAATAAAGAAGGAGATTTAGTAGCCTGCAAACAGGCTAAATTGAGCCGAGAGATTTCCACAGTAACATTTCATTTGTATATCAATTGTCTGGATATGATTTACTTAACATGATTTGGTTGGTATTCATACAGGGACTAACCATGCAGAGTTCTTGCAGCATGTGTTAATAAATGAAAGTATTGCAGCGATCTGTATCTGCACGCTCAGAATGGCACAGCTATGATGAAAATGTAGTTATGCAGCAGTAAAAATAGAGCATCCCGTTATTTTACATAATTCTGTATTGGTATTTTAATTGTGGCTATGCCATTGTCGGCACCTTACATGCAAATATTTTTCAGTTTAAAGAATTTGCACTGCTTCCAAAAATAAAAATATGCACATATTCAAAATTAATAGGTTACCGTTTCCCCTCTGGATATGTTCCATGTGCCTTTTAATCCACAGAAATGTAGTCTTGGTATTGTCTGTGCAGCCATGATCGCATCTTACTTAGAAACAACAGCGTTACGGTAATAGCAACGATACAATTAGTGGCACTTGACCAATCCAGTTGCAGTTTGCCCCCTTAAGTGCTGTCTATAAGCTTTACAGAGACAGGGATTTGTCTTGAGGTTTGTGTAGTCTTATGATGAGGATGTTTTTAGGACTGGGAGTATGTTGGGAAATAACCTGCTGAAGGGCCTTAGGTTAAATCTAACCTCTTAACCAGCTGCATTTATGATGATGCTGTAAAATAATAATGTAATAATTTATGTAACTTTGTGTACTTTGTATATAACCGAGTCCTGTGGTTACTGAATTGTGTTAAATTCCTTAATATACTGAAAAGCCATTGCAGCAAGCTGAGAAAACCCAACTCTGAGTAGCAAACTTATATACCCCATTGAAGCCACTTGCCTCTTGTGGGGTAAGCAGAAAGCAGATGGAGAAAACAAGTTTATGAGTGAGTAGTTTGGAAAGTCTTCCTTCAGCAGTCAGTGAAAGGATGGGAAAGTGGTAAGGAAACCCTCCCACGCACTCCTGCCAAGACCAAGTAAGCGGTAATAAATTCTACTTCATTTAACAGTCTCCAGAGCTGACTTGAAGCTTATTCTAGCCAGTGGTTCAAAGGAACCTTGAAGAACAAAGGAATTTGAATATAACTAACTAAAGAGGTATGCTAATACTGTCCCTGTTTCAAAGGGGTGTAATTAATTTAGAAAAACAATGAAGAGTTTTGGGAAATGCCGCGAAAGCCAGGAAAAAATGAAAAGATGTGGAACCATTGAGACCATTCTTCCTAGATGCCTGCAGTATTGTTCAACGTATTGTTGACGTACTCTAAGAGGCAACGTTGACCTGTTTTCCTGTTGTTAGCAACTACTAATGTGTTGCTTTCATAAAACAGGGTTTGATACGTTCTAGATGCCACCATTTTCTTTTCTTATTTAGGACGAAACTTAAGGTGGAGGACATTCAAATTTACATGCTCTTAATATTTATGTATGTATATATTACTACTGTTTTGTTTATATACCAGCTGTTTATAAGTTAGGGTTTATTTGAGTGCCACGCTCATAAACAGCATCATAAAAATTTGTCTTTAAGCTGTGGTTGGTATTCTGACAGATAAATATATTTTGGGATAGGAAGTGAACATGGCGGTTTAGAGTTCTTTCCCTTCCCTCCTCTGATGGTGAACCACCCAGGTTGGCTTACCAGCGTACACACTAGTCTTTTTTGGAAGAAGATAGCTATAGGGCTCCAGGAATCTTGAGTTTTCTCCTCTGCGCAAATAATGTACATGGTCATGTGTGACCGAGGTCAAGAAATGGCTTGTCCTAAACATTTTAACAACTAAGAAGAACTGTCCAGCTTAGCTGTTTTTTGAAAAACGTGTAGCTGAATTAATTCAGGCCGAACTGTCTCCTGACAAAATGCTTTACTTGGCTATTGTCAAACATATTTTGCTTTTTTATACAAATAAGATTTCTCTGGACTGGTCCGTCTGGAACCCTCGACCCCCAAATAAGCACACTCTTTTCTCATTGTTAGAATTCAGGTGTCCATAGCGCCACCTAAGCAGACTCCTCTGCTGTGTCTTTCACCTTCCTGTTTTTGTTGGTTAAAGTGAACGTTTGGAGCATGTGGAGGGCCACAAAGATGCTCCGAGGGCTGGATCACCTCTCCTACGAAGACAGGCTGAGAGAGTTGGGGGTGTTCAGCCTGGAGAAGAGAAGGCTCCGGGGAGACTTTATTGTCGCCTTCCAGTACCTAAAAGGGGCCTACAAGAACGCCGGAGAGGGACTTTTTACAAGGGCATATAGTGATAGGATGAGGGGGAATGGCTTCAAACTGGAAGAGGGGAGATTTAGGATAGATATTAGGAAGAAATTTTTCCCTGTGAGGGTGGTGAGCCCCTGGCCCAGGTTGCCCCGAGAAGCTGTGGCTGCCCCATCCCTGGAGGTGTTCAAGGCCAGGTTGGACGGAGCTTGGAGCAACCTGGTCTGGTGGGAGGTGTCCCTGCCCATGGCAGGGGGGTTGGAACTCGATGATCTTCAAGGTCCCTTCCAACCTAAACTACTCTATGATTCTATGGTAATAGTAAGTTTTGGATGCCCTCGTAGTTGCTTGGGAAATGTTTGCGAGAGATATATTTCTGTGTCTCTTTTGAGGTTCAGGAAGGTGCTGACCTACAGGGCAGGAAGGTGCACGCAGAAGCCAGCTGCTCCCACAAGCAGCAGGTTTTTGGTCAGTGTGAAACATCCCTCACGATGAAAGGCAGAGACTACCGTTTCAGCGGAGCCTGAATCAATGAGAGCTGCAGTTCAGGGTTGTGACAGTACTTGTCAGGAGAAAGCACGATCATCTGGTTTTTAATTGTCAAAACGAACAGACAGAGTCTCCTCAGACGTCAGCCGTTGAAGAAAGAGGACTGACCCTTTGATCCCTCAGCTTTTATACTGAGCATGAAGCAGATGGGATGGAATACCCCGTTGGTCAGTTTTGGGTCGCCTGTCCTGTCTGCTCCTCCCTGCAGGTGGGACCCCTCTACGCTTTTCCGCTTTCGACCCTCCAATGGCATGGAATAACAAAGTTAGCTGCCCTTGGGTGCGAGAGCAATACGTATAAGCAGGAGCCTCTCTGTGTACCATTCCTTGGCATCAACTACAAACAGTCAGGTCCTATCACTCTGGGAGCGGACTACAGTCTTAAAAATATGCTATTAATTTCAGAGAGTTCAGTTAGTTAGAAGAGGCTTAGCTGCAAAGTAAAATTACCAAACAGAAAATTGGTTCTGTCTTACCTCAAACCAGGACATTCTGAAATGACCCAAACGTTTTCATCAAACTGGTACTCTACCGTGTTCACCTGAAAATAGAGGCATGTGATTGAAAGGTAATTATCAGTTAGGTGAATTCAAGTTAAATACTGGAAAGATTCACACAGATACTAGAATGTTGTATAAAGAAATAGCATCTCAGTAATGTCTAGTTTAGAACAAACACATTTGGTGTCCCAGCTGTTTATTCTGTGCCAAGTAATGCTACTGGACCAGCATGAAAACCATAGTTATAAATTATTATCATAAACGTTCTTGGGTTTTAAACTTTTAAAGTGTGTGTGCATAGAGTAATGAAAATGCTTTCAGAAAATAAAATTGTATGCAAAGAGTATAGAAATAAAAATAACTTGAAAAGGTCATTTTTTTGTAATTTGTTTAGAAAAACTTAAAATACGCAAGCTCATGTCACTGGGCATGTAGAGTTGCATTAATAATTATCAGTTACATATTTTTAGAACGTTATACTACTCTTTAGCTTATAAAATTGATGTTCTGCAAATTTGCCACTTGGTGGTGCCAGATGGATTTATAAATCACAGACGTGAGCTAAGACGAGATGTTGAAGTTATATCTGAGGAGTGGACGCTGAGAAATAAGTAAAATTTGGTTGGAAAACTTTAATTGTATGATGGCATGGGTGCAGCTGTACTGGCCTCTGTCCCTCAAGGCCCAGATCTCGAGTCCCTCTCTGTCCCTCCACTACAAAAGAGAGTAAGTATATGACAAAGCTACGTCTGTGAGGACAAAGTTTCTGGAACATTTCTCCCATACCACGCGCCCAGCCAAAAATAGTTTGGATTCAGCAATATTCCAGGCACGGTGCAGAGGATGGCTTTGGGGTTTGTGGAGGCAGCTGCAGGTGTGCTGCTCGCTGTGGTATTTCTGTAGGTGTTGGACTGGTGTAGTTCCTGTCCAGTTGTTGTTTTAACGCTGCCAAAACTTTTACATATTTATCACTGAGGTCTGTTTCCTTGAGTTTAAGGAAGGGCACAGGAAGGGCAATCAATGATCATCATAAATGTAAATCTAAACAAAAAGACCCATGCGATTAAATTAACCTTCTTCCTTCTCTCAGTTGTGGGGCTGCTTTTCATCAGGCTTTGAATTACTATGTTTTAATAAAATTTCTCAATTTATCACAGTGTTTCAGTGTTATCAGTGTTTAGCATTGAAATATATTTGCACCAGACTTCATAACTTTTTTTTTTTTCCTCTCTCCCTCTCTCAATACTGCAGTTCCAAAAGAATTGGTGGAGCTTCACTTGAAACTGATGAGAAAGATTGGGAAGTCTGTCACAGCAGACAGATGGGAAAAATATTTGATCAAGGTACAATATGTGTGTTGTATTATTCTGCAATGCTGGAATATGGTTATGATGAGCTGTTGTGTCAGCGGTCGCTGGTATGAATTACAGTGAGCCTTGGGCGGCGTTGCGGCCAACATCGACGTGCGTGCCCAGACTTCAGTTGCGTAAGATCCCAGCGTAACTGTCAGTCTGCTGAGGCTCCGGTAAAAAAAAAAAAAAAATCTCTGAAAACAGACAATATGTACTGCACGTAGAAGAGTGTACACCTTCATACCTGGTAGCAAAATACTTTTCTGAGCATAAGGACCCTAAATAAAGAAGGAGATTTAGTAGCCTGCAAACAGGCTAAATTGAGCCGAGAGATTTCCACAGTAACATTTCATTTGTATATCAATTGTCTGGATATGATTTACTTAACATGATTTGGTTGGTATTCATACAGGGACTAACCATGCAGAGTTCTTGCAGCATGTGTTAATAAATGAAAGTATTGCAGCGATCTGTATCTGCACGCTCAGAATGGCACAGCTATGATGAAAATGTAGTTATGCAGCAGTAAAAATAGAGCATCCCGTTATTTTACATAATTCTGTATTGGTATTTTAATTGTGGCTATGCCATTGTCGGCACCTTACATGCAAATATTTTTCAGTTTAAAGAATTTGCACTGCTTCCAAAAATAAAAATATGCACATATTCAAAATTAATAGGTTACCGTTTCCCCTCTGGATATGTTCCATGTGCCTTTTAATCCACAGAAATGTAGTCTTGGTATTGTCTGTGCAGCCATGATCGCATCTTACTTAGAAACAACAGCGTTACGGTAATAGCAACGATACAATTAGTGGCACTTGACCAATCCAGTTGCAGTTTGCCCCCTTAAGTGCTGTCTATAAGCTTTACAGAGACAGGGATTTGTCTTGAGGTTTGTGTAGTCTTATGATGAGGATGTTTTTAGGACTGGGAGTATGTTGGGAAATAACCTGCTGAAGGGCCTTAGGTTAAATCTAACCTCTTAACCAGCTGCATTTATGATGATGCTGTAAAATAATAATGTAATAATTTATGTAACTTTGTGTACTTTGTATATAACCGAGTCCTGTGGTTACTGAATTGTGTTAAATTCCTTAATATACTGAAAAGCCATTGCAGCAAGCTGAGAAAACCCAACTCTGAGTAGCAAACTTATATACCCCATTGAAGCCACTTGCCTCTTGTGGGGTAAGCAGAAAGCAGATGGAGAAAACAAGTTTATGAGTGAGTAGTTTGGAAAGTCTTCCTTCAGCAGTCAGTGAAAGGATGGGAAAGTGGTAAGGAAACCCTCCCACGCACTCCTGCCAAGACCAAGTAAGCGGTAATAAATTCTACTTCATTTAACAGTCTCCAGAGCTGACTTGAAGCTTATTCTAGCCAGTGGTTCAAAGGAACCTTGAAGAACAAAGGAATTTGAATATAACTAACTAAAGAGGTATGCTAATACTGTCCCTGTTTCAAAGGGGTGTAATTAATTTAGAAAAACAATGAAGAGTTTTGGGAAATGCCGCGAAAGCCAGGAAAAAATGAAAAGATGTGGAACCATTGAGACCATTCTTCCTAGATGCCTGCAGTATTGTTCAACGTATTGTTGACGTACTCTAAGAGGCAACGTTGACCTGTTTTCCTGTTGTTAGCAACTACTAATGTGTTGCTTTCATAAAACAGGGTTTGATACGTTCTAGATGCCACCATTTTCTTTTCTTATTTAGGACGAAACTTAAGGTGGAGGACATTCAAATTTACATGCTCTTAATATTTATGTATGTATATATTACTACTGTTTTGTTTATATACCAGCTGTTTATAAGTTAGGGTTTATTTGAGTGCCACGCTCATAAACAGCATCATAAAAATTTGTCTTTAAGCTGTGGTTGGTATTCTGACAGATAAATATATTTTGGGATAGGAAGTGAACATGGCGGTTTAGAGTTCTTTCCCTTCCCTCCTCTGATGGTGAACCACCCAGGTTGGCTTACCAGCGTACACACTAGTCTTTTTTGGAAGAAGATAGCTATAGGGCTCCAGGAATCTTGAGTTTTCTCCTCTGCGCAAATAATGTACATGGTCATGTGTGACCGAGGTCAAGAAATGGCTTGTCCTAAACATTTTAACAACTAAGAAGAACTGTCCAGCTTAGCTGTTTTTTGAAAAACGTGTAGCTGAATTAATTCAGGCCGAACTGTCTCCTGACAAAATGCTTTACTTGGCTATTGTCAAACATATTTTGCTTTTTTATACAAATAAGATTTCTCTGGACTGGTCCGTCTGGAACCCTCGACCCCCAAATAAGCACACTCTTTTCTCATTGTTAGAATTCAGGTGTCCATAGCGCCACCTAAGCAGACTCCTCTGCTGTGTCTTTCACCTTCCTGTTTTTGTTGGTTAAAGTGAACGTTTGGAGCATGTGGAGGGCCACAAAGATGCTCCGAGGGCTGGATCACCTCTCCTACGAAGACAGGCTGAGAGAGTTGGGGGTGTTCAGCCTGGAGAAGAGAAGGCTCCGGGGAGACTTTATTGTCGCCTTCCAGTACCTAAAAGGGGCCTACAAGAACGCCGGAGAGGGACTTTTTACAAGGGCATATAGTGATAGGATGAGGGGGAATGGCTTCAAACTGGAAGAGGGGAGATTTAGGATAGATATTAGGAAGAAATTTTTCCCTGTGAGGGTGGTGAGCCCCTGGCCCAGGTTGCCCCGAGAAGCTGTGGCTGCCCCATCCCTGGAGGTGTTCAAGGCCAGGTTGGACGGAGCTTGGAGCAACCTGGTCTGGTGGGAGGTGTCCCTGCCCATGGCAGGGGGGTTGGAACTCGATGATCTTCAAGGTCCCTTCCAACCTAAACTACTCTATGATTCTATGGTAATAGTAAGTTTTGGATGCCCTCGTAGTTGCTTGGGAAATGTTTGCGAGAGATATATTTCTGTGTCTCTTTTGAGGTTCAGGAAGGTGCTGACCTACAGGGCAGGAAGGTGCACGCAGAAGCCAGCTGCTCCCACAAGCAGCAGGTTTTTGGTCAGTGTGAAACATCCCTCACGATGAAAGGCAGAGACTACCGTTTCAGCGGAGCCTGAATCAATGAGAGCTGCAGTTCAGGGTTGTGACAGTACTTGTCAGGAGAAAGCACGATCATCTGGTTTTTAATTGTCAAAATGTAGTCATTTCAGTTTGAATAGCTACTTCATCAGCTCTGATGTCTCTGCGCTGTTGCTT
This sequence comes from Charadrius vociferus, assembly GCF_000708025.1. Lineage (NCBI taxonomy): Eukaryota > Metazoa > Chordata > Aves > Charadriiformes > Charadriidae > Charadrius > Charadrius vociferus. Next base: position 10,181,259 of record NW_009647680.1, read on the forward strand.
TGACAATCATACACTTCTCGTCATTGCTTTCATACTTAATGAGTAAGTAATGAACAGCGACTGGCACATGCCCTCAGCGAGGGTTTTGATACTCAGTTTCCCAGCACTCTTCATACTACATCATTGAAAATGAGAAAGAAAGCAGAGTAACCTTGTTGTGTGAGCGAGGAGCGATTGTCCTTCACTGTGAGCTTTGGCTTTGCGTCAGAGAAGCACCCGTGTAACATTCCTTAACCCTTGGAGCAGGGAAAACTGCTCTCCAGCAGGATTCGTTGTCACCAGAGAGCGCTCTCTCCACTATCCTCTGCAGGTCGTAGTGTAAAGTCAGCGTGTGATTTATGGTGTGGCTGAGCCCATGTAATTGCAGGTGTACCCTTGGGGCACTTCAGAACCAGTGTCAGCACTGGGGATAGTGGAGGGTAGGTAGCACAGCCGTGGGGACAGGGGACGGGTAGCAGCACCTTTCTTGGTTGTAGCCCACGTGGAGTTTTACAACACACATCAGCTGATCTGTACTTCTGGTGGGTGAAATTTAGGGTTATTTTTGCTGCTGTTTCCAGAGAAAGCTGCTTTCAGATGTGATTTACGAGTTTTTAAGTAGCTTAGTGACCGTATCTTGTCTTGAATAATAATATGGTGACTGGGAGACTACGCTGTTTGATGGAGTCTATGCGGCAGGGCTTTGCCTCCTTGAAGATGGAAGGGCAGCGGTACCTCGTGTGCTAATTTGGGCAGTCGTGATTCAACATGGGCACTTCAAAATAATCTCAACTGGAGCTGTAGCTGTGATTAGCTTTCGCCTCCTTTTAATGAGCATTTCCACTAGAATAGCCTCGCTGATTGGAGATCCCACTATGTGTCCTCGATAGATAAGCGGCTCTTCTCTGTTCAGGAGAGTTGTCTTAAGCATGTCTGAGTTGTTTAGGAGGAGAGGGAATTCCTTCTCCATCGTTATTATTGGAGCTCCTGCTGATTCCATCTATTTATCCTCTACTGCCACTTTTTTGTGTGTTGGTTTTTTTTCCCCCCATATTGCTGTCATTGAATTTATTTGCTTTAAGTAAATTGAAATTGGCTCTACTTAGAATATTTTAAAATATTTATCGAATGGCTGGAGGCCCAAGATACTTAGTGTTTTCTAAAGAATAATAATTCCACAGCATGGAGTGAATATCAGTTGCATTTGTTATCTGCAGTGCAGTTGTAGGACATAATGGCCCCAAGAGAGCTTGGCAGCTCACATGCTAAGTGCTGTAAAGACACATAACAAGAAATCACATCTGCTCGAGAGAATTTATATTCTAAATAGATAAGTCAGGAATAGAAAAATGGGAGATTTTAAACAGCAATGGCAAGGATACCTTCCCAGTTCAGAGTTTAAGAGGTTTAGAGAAGTTGGTGGTGACCAGAACCTCAATGATATGTACTTTTCCATGGAGATTTGCCAGCGCTTCCCAACCTACACCAGTTGGGGTTTTTTTTTGTGTGTGTCTGTGAGGCTTTCTGACTCACAGTCCTGAAGACAACACAAATAATTGCTACTGCAGTAAAGTACTATTAATATAAAAGCTTAAAGTTACTTTTATCCACTAACCTCAGCAATCTTATTTTGTTTGTGACAGATATGCCAAGAATTCAACAGCACTTGGGCTTGGGAGATGGAAAAAAAAGGATACCTAGAAATGAGTGTTGAATGCAAACTGGGGATTCTGAAGGTACACATTCATCAACGAAGTTTCTAAATGACTTTTTCCTCACTCGCATGGAGATTCTGCTTTCTCACCCACTTAAACATCTTGCAAATTTTAGCTTGACTGAACCATAAGTAGATGTATTAATTGTGGAGTTGATCTGGTAACAGGCGTGATGCTCATGGCTGGGCCCAAACTGAATGTAACGCTTTGCATATTTTCCACCCATTGTATGAAACTTTGAAAACGGTCTCGTACTTACTGTTTGGTCAGTAGCTATTTGCCTGTGCGGTACACTTCTTAAAACGTTTCTTAGCTTTAGAGAAGCTAATCTGAATTCTGAAGACAAAGATGGCACTTTTCAAGTCTTGAGAAAGCTTTCAGGGTTGGTTCCAAGTTATGTTTGTGTTTGTGTTTTATTGTAGAAGAGATTGTTGTACTATGAAAAAAAAAACCAACAAACCAACAACAAACCAAACCAAACTTTTGAAGCTGGCCAGGAAAAAAAACAAAACAAACAAAACACAAATAAAAATTTGTCTCTTATTTAAAACCAACAAGATCTGGAAAAAAAACCTGGTAGCTCTAGTTAACTCACAGATCTAAAAAGAACTTCCAAATTGCGCTGAAAGGAAATGAGCTGATTTTCTTATTTCTGTTTATATTTTGATATTTTAACAGCCTACTTTCTCACTTTTTCAGTATCTCTGTGAATGTCAGTTTGATGACAATCTAAAGTTCAAGAATATAATTAACGAGGAGGATGCCGATGCCATGCGTCTTCAGCCCATTGGTCGAGACAAGGATGGTCTGATGTATTGGTATCAGCTGGATCAAGAGCATAATGTCAGGATGTACATAGAAGAACAGGATGACCAGGATGGATCCACGTGGAAGTGCATTGTTAGGTATTCCTTTTCTTTTCTTTTTTTATTTTCTTTGTTTTTTTTTTTTTTCTTATTTTGTAGGGTTTTTTCTATTTGTGATTGAGGTTCAGAAATCTATTTCAATAAACCTCCATTTCTCACAGAGCAGGATTCGTGACAGTGGGAATTTCTGCCTTCACATGTGTGTTTTAGTGAAAAAACATGTACGGAAATGACTCACCGCTTTGTTGGTAGTAGCCAACGTGTAATTTGTTTTCTGCTTAGTCAAGCTACAATGGGTATATGGAAAGGGTACCAAGAGAAGACTCTTGAGGATGACGGCTCCGTGTGGCTCACTGGCCAGCTAAATGCCTCAGGCAACAGAGGAGGACTCTTGCTTCTTTAACTTCTGCTCTATTAAGGCAATTACAAGTGGACAGTTTTGTTTTGGGGGGAATTACATTGCAATTTTAACTTCATGGGACTGCATAACTCCTGACAGTACAAATAGGCATGAAAAATCTTCTGGAGTAGAATTCGGCTCGTAGGTCACTAAAGATGAGGTGCGTGATGTTGATGCGGACTGACATGTACATGGCTCGGTGCCTCTGGGTCTCAGTTGCTGCGGATTGGTCTGTTAATATTTTAACGATATTTTAGCTTCAGATTTAGGGGGGGTTGTGATTCTTGTTACATGTTTTGGTTTTTGCTATCCTACTCTATGCAAAGTGTATGGGATCTTTCTTACTGGAATTAGTTTGAATTTTTTTTCCTATCTACCAGTTATCCGTTTTTAGTTTATCTCCATGTAAACGTCTTTTTTTAAAATTTGATTAGTTCCAAGTGGATTTTAAACTGGACTCAGCAGAATCAACTGACTTAAAAAGCACATAGAGATCTGAAAATAGATCTAAAAAAAAGTCAAATTATGTTTTGGGGTTTTTTTTTTTCTGTTTGTAAATTTAAATTTTTACACCTGCAGCTTATCTACATATCCATAATGTTAGTAACCAAGGGAATCATACAACATGGTTTAAACCACTATCAACGGGCCATAAAATGATAAGCACTACCACCAGTGAAATTTAGACAGCTGTTGTGGGTGAATAAAGTAAATGTATCTAAACAAACCAATCAAGAGCTGAACGGTGTTTATCTCTCTCCATGCATTATAGACTCCAGAGATCAATGCCAAAAGCGGAAGGAATCAAGGTTCTGCTGGGAAAGTTCTGACACTCCACACTCACAGCAGAAAACCACAGTACTGCATTGTAAAATCTGAAATGCTTTTAAACCCGTGAGATTCCACATCTCAGGGTTGTTGCACTTCCAGGCTTTGCTTTTTTCTGTCAACCTGGGCCAAACAAGTTGCTGAATGGTGACTTTGAAATGAGAAATGTGAGCGCGTTATTATTCTAGTCTGTTACGAAAACTATGCCTCTGTTTAATCATCGCCCAAATTCATTATACATTAAGGTGTTGGTTTTTATAGTTAGATTTCCAGTTTAAATATGGAGTTGCAGTGCACTCAGATTCACACACCTAGAGAGGCACGAATGTTTTCTTACTATCATAACTCGAGTAGCTGGAGTTTTCTAGACAACTCTGTATTGTTTGCTACAGAATGGGTACTTGCAGAAAGTATCTAAATTACTTAATTGCTTTTGAAAATTTTCCTTGAATGATGTGGTTGCTCCTTTGGTGCATGAGCAGAAAACTACAACTTCCTCTCTGCTGGGACAAAAAAATTGCGAACAAAAATCAGTGAGGACCGGTAAGAGGATAATAAACAAAAGAATAATAGTAGCAGCTTGGATCCAGACCCAACAGGACTTGAGTTGAGATAGATAAGATCCTTTCAAAAAAGTGATTTGATTTTGGTGTGGGTAAATTGGAAGGTTTCCGACGGCGAAGTTGCAGCCACTCTGGTGGGACAGGCATTTCACTGTGCTTGTATAGAACGTTTTCGGGGCTGCATTCATTTAAGCAGATGGTGTTTGTTTGTTTTTTATGAATCCCTTTGGGGTAAGTGGCTTATCAGACACTATGTTTTTTCTTCTGTCATCTAGAAACCGCAATGAGCTTGCTGAGACCCTTGAGCTCTTGAAAGCACAAATTGATCCTGCCCTGTTGAAAACCAACAATTCTCAGCAGGAGAATTCATCACGTGAAAGCCCAAGCATAGAAGATGAAGAAACCAAAAAGGGTGAAGAAGCATCTACACAAGGTTTTCTGCCTTCTTTTCTCAAATTTTAAATGTTGTGCTGTGGCAATGTTAGAATTTTCAACTTCATGAAAAGTTACTGTGTTAGATTAGGACTTTTTTTTTTAAAAAAAAAAACCACAAAAATGTTTCTGTTCAAAGTAAATCAAGTAAATATCGCGTACTTTGAAATTATAAATTTTACTGGAGGTTTTTTAGTGTATATTTAGGCTCAAGAGTATCTATAAGGAGAGCTGTGTATAAATTGTTTTCTAAGTAATTTTATTTTTGCTGTACATTTTGTATAATATTGTAAATAGTCATTATTGTATGTCTTTGTGGAGCTTTGAACTGTTGACAAACTTTTCCTGTTCTAGCAACATTAAAATTTTAAAAAGAAAACATATCTGTTTGTGCAATGCCATGATTGAAATCAATACAGTATTGGGTGTGTTGTTTATTTTTGCTTTTGAGTTTGAATCAAAAAATACAGGTTGCTTCCTCAAATGTGTCATAATCTGCATGATTTTTCAAGAAGACGTGAACTTAAGTTAAAACAATTTAAAAACCTAAAATATTTGTGAAGTGGTCCTTAGCTGCCTCTGCTGTTCTTATTAACAAAGAACCTTTTTTCCTTCCTTATTATCATGTCATTGCACATATTTAACAACTTCCCGGGCTTGTTTTTTTTGTGCACTGGTTTTACTAAGTATCAGAATCAGTTAGCCTGAAGTATTTCGTGTTATAAGAATCTGATCTTTTTTAGGATATGAAAAGCTGAAAGCTTGCTATCCCAAGTAATTTCACCCCAGTTACTACCTGGTATTAGCATTTTGTTAAAATACAGGAAAAGATTTTCACAATCGGAAACAAGATTTAAGGATTCCACTGTGTTAGTATGTGTTTCTCCAAATCTCTTTAAGTTAATTCAATATATGGAATTAACCACGGCCTGTCTTGGTTCTGAGTATCAAAGAGAATTTATTCTCATTCTTTGCAACAAACAGTGTAGAACAGAAGAAATAAATAAGATGTTTAGATAAAATTTGAGTTATTATGGAAGTATTAAAAGTCTACTGGAGAAATTGCAGTAAATTGTGATGAACACCAGCAGAATTGTCTTTCAGTCTAAGACATTTCCAATATCTAACTGTGCATATAAGTGACAACGTAACCTGCGTGGTTACCGACGCTGCAGAATTTATTCCAAGTACTGATCTTGCCTTTTTATTGCTAGAAATTGGTCAAGCCAGCTTAAATCATCTAACTGAGATCTCTACTTCAGATACGATTTTAGTTTATATTGAATTCAGGAGGAACCATTTGAAAACATATTAATAAATGTCCCCACTGTAGATAAGTCCCCAAATCCTATGGCACACTCGCCTGGGTCAGTCCTTGCGTTAGGCTGTGTATTGATGCAAAATCACTCCTAGGCACTAGTTCCATGTAATGAAGAATAATTTATGTGTGCGGTGATTTAAGTGCAGTCAGTGGCTTCACAGAGCACTACTTAGAGACTTTCAGTTGAGAAGCTTTAGTATTTCTCCCTGTTAGTCCAAGGACTGCACTCAAAGCCCTTCTGAGGTACAGCGAAAACATATCGGAAGACCTGATACCTGCTTTGGCCACTTCCCAACCAGCATTAAATTAGTTCATACAAAAATAATGTAAGCTGAACCAATGCTTACATGGTTTTTTACCAGCCTGGTCGATTGACTCGAATGGCGAATAGCGTTAAGGCAACTTCTAGAATCATAGAGTGGTTTAGGTTGGAAGGGACCTTGAAGATCATCAAGTTCCATCCCCCCTGCCATGGGCAGGGAAACCTCCCACTAGACCAGGTTGCCCAAGGCCACATCCAGCCTGGCCTTGAACACCGTTGACTAAGTAGTTTTGTATATGTGAAACGCTTTACGAGTTTAGGGAGTTCAACTACAGAACAACTGCTTCTTCTCAGTATAGAGAAGTTAGGAGATTCTGGTGATCCTTGACGTTAGAAGTTTGGGAGAAAGCAGTAGGTGACGGGAAGAAATGGTTGAACAAAGTTGAACAGAAAGAAGTGAAGGGAGGGTGGAAGAAAATGGACATAGAAAAAGTATCTCATTCTCACTGTACAGACAAATGTCTTGAAAGAGGCAGCTTTTCTTAAAGGGCTCAGAGTAGGACCGCTTCTGTGAAGGGGAAAACAACAGCCATGAGCCTTCAAAATGCTACTGCTTCCAGTGCCTTAGAGATGCATCTCTCACTGCTGTACTAATTGCTGAGACTTATTTGGACACCTGTTCTGTATTTGAAAATATTATAAAATCTATGAATTCTTCCTCACCACTCTTCTAGTTTCTAAAATGGTTATTATCTTTAATGCGACTGAGTTAGTTGTCACGTACTTTCCCTTGTGTATTTCTAACCACTTTGGGAAATTCTCATCTTGGAAAAGAATTACGCTAGTGTGGAGGGAGAGGGGTGAGGTAGAAGAAAAAAAAAAAAATCATCTTTTTGTCTGGAGTTGTGGCACCCCTGAAATAACATCTTCAGATGGCAGAAGATGCTGTTATGGTCTGTGTAGTACTATTATATTTGCTTTTTTTCTAATGAGTTCTATTGCTGGCTGACTCAAAAAGTATGGTAAAATGAGAAAAAAAAAAAAGAGGTGTTAAGAGGCTGCGGCAATGATAAATAATAGGCTTAAGTACATAGTAACAAAATAGACGTGTGGTTTCTTCTGGATGCTGGAATTGTGCTTTAAGCCCAAACTATCTAAAACTGCCTTAGCCAAGTAGGCATAACCTAATTCTTTAAGCTCTGCAGATTTTTCTGGGATATGCTACTACTCACTGTGCTCGTTTTAGAAATGGCAGATGAAGTGAACGTAGAATATTGTCTGTTATTTGCATTTTGATAGTACGTAGGAGATGTAGTCAATGCCCAGAGAATCTAGATGAATCTTGCCATAAGCTATAATGTTGAACGTCTTCTCTTTTCTCTGAACTGTTGAAATACAACAGTTAAGTATTTATTGAAATAAAAACGTGTACAAACAGGGGACTGATTTCTATGTGGAATTTCACTTGAAGACCATGGAATCTTACACCATGCTCTGGTTTGTGAAATAATTCAGAAACTCAAGTGAGACTTCACATTGATGCTTCGTGCGCCCACTGCTTAGGCTTTATGTGTCCTCTGAAAATACTGTGGTACTACTAAAGAAGGGGCTGAGATGTCTCTAGAAAGAAGGATGAATCTAGAATTCTGCTGCTAGTTTTGGAAATTTAGGTTTATCTTGGTATGTAATTAAACTGAACTGTGATTCTATAGCTAAAAATTGGGAACCCACTTGTTAAATGACAGTATTAGATAAGTCAGACTCCTAATAATTCCATGAGAGAAGATTCATCTGCGGGGGACTTTGGGTTGTCGTGTTTTTCAGATAGGCCTTTGTTTTGGTGGATGCTCTTTGTAATCCTGTAGGTCCCCTGGTTGTTTCATAGCTGTTTTTCTCTGTCAACAGAAAATCAATTAAAAATCAAAGAAGAAAAAGAGGAGGTGGAGGAACAGTCAATGGAACCGGAAAGCCTTCCTCTTCCTGAGGTCAAAGAAGATGAAAATACGCTGAAAATTGAGAAAGTGGAAGAAAAAGAAATTATAAAATTGCCAGTAATAGTAAAATTAGAGAAACCTTCAGAACACAATGAAGAAAAGCAAACTGTCAAAGAAGAAAGTGACTCCTTTAAAGAAAATGTCAAGCCTGTTAAAGTAGAGGTGAAGGAAAACAAAGTAGAACCAAAAGACTTAAAAGAAGTAAAAAGTTGTACGGACAAAATAGCAGTTCATGAGCCAGAGAGGTTAGAATTTTGTGTTAATGTCAAAACTCCCCAGGAAATTGTGGAGAAATCCGTGGAAGAAAGTGAGAAACTTAAAAATGACCAGCAAGCAAAAATACCGCTTAAAAAGCGAGAGATCAAGCTGACGGATGACTATGACAGTCCAATAAAGGGGCCCCTGTGTAAATGTGTTACTCCGACAAAGGATGTCTTGAAGGAAGAAGGGAAACCAGAAGAAGAAGCTTTTAAGAGAGTCCCTACAATTACTGCTTTATGTCCTGATGGGAAAGTGCTAGTAAATGGAGAGGTTAGCTGTGAAAAAATAACCCCAAGTGTCATACAAAATAATAAGTCAGAACACTCCGCTAGCACAAAGGAAGACAGCAGCTTGTTAAAAGAGAAAAATGGAAAAAGTGGGGAAAAGGTATCAGACTCTGTTAGTAAAATTATAAAAGCGTGTGAGGTTGAGAAAAATGCAGTAACTGTGGTGAAAGAGACAGGGGCTGTGGTCTCTGAGGTTTCTAATCAGAAAGTGCCTTTAAAGGAGGAATCTAGTCCTGCGGAAAAAGAGTCCCTTGACAGCACGACTACTGAAATGGTAGAGGAAGAGTCTTCGAACTCTGAAGACTGTGCCAAAACAACCGAAGAAACACAAGCCATGAAAATCAAAAAGGACAGACTACCGCCACCCAAAGAATGTTTAGAGAAGCTAGAGAAGTCCACAAATGCATCTGCTCCTGCAGAACTGCCCAAGCTTGCACCGTCTGACGAAGAGACTTTGAAAAGTAAAGGTGAGTCTGAGGAGAAACCTGATTCTCCAAAAGCTGCTGAGACGCCCCCTCCATCTACTTCTCCTGTGACTTTAGAGAAACCTGTTTTGGAAGAGGAGGGCTCTGATAATAAAATGGCTCTACCCGAGGAGAGCAAAGTAGAAGAAAAACCCAGCCCTGAAAAACAAGAGGAAGAGCCGGAAGCTGCCAAGGCAGAGCCAGATTCGTTAGGTGATGCCCATGCTTCTAATCTAGAGGACTCCTCAGAGAGTAAAAAGGAATCTCCGCTACCTAAAAGCAAATTTAAATATAAGCTAGTTTCTGAAGAAGAAAGCTGTGCAACAGATAACAAAGAAATAACTTCTGAAAGACAGAAAGAAGGAATTAAATTAACAATCAGGATCTCCAGTCGGAAGAGAAAGACAGAACCACCGCCAGAAGAGGTCAGCATTGGCCGCACGTTAAGGCGATCTCCAAGAATATCCAAGCCTACTCCAAAAGTTGTGGAGACTCGGGATCAGAAACCTGACAAAAAACGACCTGAAGAGGAAGAGGAGAAACCTGCAGCAGCACAAAAACCAGAACGAAAAGAAGATGCAAAAAAACAAGAGAAGGAGTCAAATTCTAAGGTTAACAAGGTAATACAGTTTTATTACCCAGGAATAAAGAGTACCCACAGTCTTATTTTAAGGAGAATGTACGTTTACATGGGAATATTGAGGATTTTGTTCCTTTGGTCAGCTTTTGCAAGGAACCGGCTTTGCCATCCAGTTAGTGGACTCAACAAATCTTAAAAAAAAAAAAAAAAGGCCTAAGAGAGTGTTGACTTACCGGTTTATAAAATCTGTCCTAAACTAAGTAGACCAAGTCAACCAGAGTGAATTCTTCTAAGGATTGAAATGATGAGAGCTGAGTCAGTCTGGCTGAGTGGCTGCATGGAGACTTCTGGCTCCTGTGGATTTACTAGATGGATACTTGTTGGTGTCTGGTTGGTCAGGATGATGGTAAGCCACAAAAGAACCAAAAAATGGTGAAGAATAAAAATATTATGACTTCTGTTTCTAGGTGAAGCAAAAGTTACTGTTTGGGTGAGTTCGTGATATAATTTAGCTTTTATCATGCACGGGATAGAAATTTTACTTTGGGTGGAGCTGTCTTTTTCATGATGAACTTCAGCTTATGCAGCATAGATCTTAAAAGTATGTCAGGTAAATATAACACAAAAAGTTAAATATGCATACGTGTAGTTTGCTTCTAAGTCTATGCAATTATAAACACCTTTTATTAATTTATCTTCCATTTTTTTTCTGTATATGGAGTACAAAAGAGAAACAAAAAGTCTTTTTAGATCGACTGCTATGTATTTCCTTACTGATTTTTTTGTAGTTCTACCAAGACATTCACTTATTTAGCAAATTTGAGTAACCTCCGTAAAACGTACAGCTGATTTGACAATCAATGATAACGTTTATACTGAAAAATTCTTTCATATATGTGATGGGAAAAAAACTTCAAAGATTAATTTTAAAATTTTCGTTTAAAAAAATTAATAGAAATCATAGTGTTTGTAAGTCCTACAAGTAGTTTTAATTTTGAAGTACTGTTATTAAAGGAGATTCAACTTGATCTCTTTTTTTGAAAGATACAGAGATCTAAAAATACTTACTTTTCTAGAGAGATTTTAAAATAAATATGATAGAGGAAGAAGTTTGAAACTATTAAGCTTCTGTCATTTTACTGAGATGAAAAACACCCAAATCTTTAAAAGGGTATTTTATATTTATGGCTTTTTTTTAAAGAAGGTTTTTTTAAAAATAGATTTGAAATGATGATGACATATGATGAAGCCTAAACTTAAACTAATACTATCATGGATTTAAAGTACATTTGCTACTATAAAGAGCTGGAAATAATTATTAAGAACCCGAAACCAAATTTTACCAGTATGACAAATACTGCTTTGGTACGAGTCCGTCCTGCAGGAGAAATAGAATATTTTGTACATTTGAGTTTATTCAGCTCATTCAAGTCAATGAGTAGTTTAGTCAAAATTGAAAAATGTTTTAAGTTGAAAAAACTGGAAAAGTTATTTTCTTTTTTTGGTGTCTGGAGAGGGAAGGAGTTGAGAGAATGTCTGTAAGAAACAAGTCAGTTAATGGGAAGAAAAGTTTCTTCTGTTTCATCTGTTGCTTTAAATATAAAATATCCTGGTTGTAGAAAGTAGTTTTAACTAATACAAAAATAATATTCTGAATTTTAATGGAAATCTGGTTTTCATTCAAAATATATTTAAAACATATTACTAGTAAAGCTTAACACATCTAGAGAATAAGAGATGTCATTTGCCACTGTGTAAAATAAAAGGTGGAAAGTCCAAGTAAATGCAGGGTAAGACCTGTGGTTGCTTTCCTGCGGTAGATATGATACAAAGGGGTAGATGCCCCTTTGATTAACAAAAAAGAAGCATCAAATGAATCAGGTTTTCACTCTAGAAAAATAATGCAAAAGTATAAACGTGAAAGAAGACCTAGATATAAGGTATGCACTTAAAAGGTACAGTGATTTTATAGCAGAAAAGTATGCCCATCTTAGAGGAATGCACCAGAAACACTTCAGTTAATACATGTGTTAGAGTGCAAACGTGGTTCCTAAAGCGAAATAAAAGACATAAACTGTATGGGGTGTGGGGGAAGAAAAGATTCTCTTTGGATTGAGGAAAGCTATCATCAAACATTCAGAAAGTTTAAATGTGGAATTTACCATGTTTGCGAGCAAGTTTACCTTGTCAAAATAGAAAAAAGGGCCTGAGTGACAAATTTGTCTTTCTTCTTTTAAATCGTATTTGAAAATTTCTCTTCACTGGTTGATAGGAATTTTTGTCCCTTTACTATCCTGTTGCACTTTAAGGGCTCTTTGAAAGATTGTCTGTTTGTTGAAATACTGTGTTGTAAATTTTCTGCAACTGTTCTGATTGAAATGAATCACTTCACTGTCGAGACATCTTTTTTTTAAGGTCTGGGAAGATACCCTGTAAGCTTCCTTTGTGTTTTCTCTTTGACATGGTATGTCTCGTAGAGAAGCAAAGTTCGGTGGACGGGTACGCGAACACGCGGCAGGTGGAAATACTCAAGTAATGAAGAAAGTGAGGACTCAGAGAGTGAAAAAAACTCTGATGATGATGAGGAAGATGAAGAAGAGGAGGAAGAAGAAGCTGCACCTGCTGATGACGATGAGCCATGCAAGAAGTGCGGCCTTCCCAATCACCCCGAGCTGGTAGGCTTTTGGGAGAAGCTTCTCTTGGCTGTTGTGTCAGTCGCCCAGGGCAGTGGTGGGGTCACCGTCCCTGGAGGTATTTAAAAAACAGGTAGACGTGGTGCTGAGGGACATGGTTTAGAGGTGGGTTTGGCAGTGTTAGATTGATGGTTGGACTTGATGATCTTAAAGGTCCCTTCCAACCTTGACGATTCTATGAGTCTATGTGGTGGATTGGCTTTGGTGGTATCTGAAGGCACATTGTCTTTTGAGTTGGCTGTATGTGGGAGTAGATAAGTTTACCTTTAATAAGGAGGGAAGGAAGTTATTTCTTCTGTTTTCCACCTCTGAAATGTCATCTTTTATGAATTATAACACAGTTTAGCCCATTGGGAATTAATCTGGGTGAGGCTTTGAGGTTGTGCCTGCAATCTCAATGGATACAGAGGAGACAACGTTAAAAAACCAACCCAGCAGGGCAGTGTGTGCACCCAGTGTCTTATGACATGGTCACAGCTATGTAGTCATCCTCCTTGGGTACAGCTGCACATCAACCTGAGGACTGGGGACAGCAAAATCCCATACAGAAAGCGCACAGTGAGCTTTCACTGTTTCTGATGTTTATGGGTCTGGTTCATCGGCAGTAGATATCGTCATGAATTCCTCTGCTTAGCTGGGAAGTTATAACGTGCAGTCCTGTTATGAATCCACAAAACAAGTGTGCTCTCAGGTGTGTGACAGATATCCTAGCATGGTTGAGATGACATTCGAAATTTAGGATGGTGGAGACAAATATTCCAATAGATGCTCACACAGGCTTATGCCAGCTTTGTTCCTCAGCTTGAACGGATATCTCAGCTTTACCCAGCTAAGTATGAACTCTAATAGTTGTGTAGTTCTGTATGCCTCTAAGAGTCTTCAAGGCTTTGTCTCTTCTGTCCGGGACATAAAATCATCCCGACTGACGGAATAGCCAGGTTTCCTTCGTGTGGACGTGAGCGTACAGGGAAAACAATTCACACCACATCTTGTCCAGATGCAGTTTTCCTCTTAGTCCGGGATCTGGAAAGCATTACCAGATTCCACACTATGGGCACACGATCTACGGAGTCCAGTAGCACAAAGTGCCTGAGAACACATAAATAAGAGGAAATCTGGTGTTAAAATAGAAAACTGTGATACATAAACTTCCCCATAAAAACCACCCCTGGCCCTGGAAACATCTAGTGATAAGTGATACAGGGGTTTTGGGGTTTGGCACAGTCCAAAGTATTTATAAAGTGCTTCTGTGTTGGCTGGGGAAACAGCTCTGGAGCTTGTTCCGTGTTAAGAATGCCAGAAGATACTCATGATTCATTTTGTTTGCACAGATTTTGTTGTGTGACTCGTGTGACAGTGGATACCACACCGCCTGCCTTCGCCCTCCTTTGATGATAATCCCCGACGGAGAGTGGTTCTGCCCACCTTGCCAGCACGTATGGTTCCTGTTCGACTTCACTGTTCTCCTTTTCAGCTTTCTTTGCCATTGTGGAGATTTTTTGAGAGTTTTAACAAGTTCTTTTATTGTTTTTCTGTTTAAAAATAGACTGTGATGGAGTGTAGGGATGCTGATCTTCGCTCTTGCCATTAGTAAAATTGAGTTTCGTGAGGTGGTTTTTCCTTTCCTTTGCTTTTTTCTGCTAGTGATGAATGACTGACATGTACATGGGAATCTCCAGCCACACCAGGCTTCTCCCATCTTTGGTTAAATTGCCTCAAGACTATCATAGTATTAAAAATACAATGTCTTAATTTTTTCCCAAAAGAAACATCGTGTTATCCTCCTGGAGGGATGGATCAGTGGCCAAAGCAAGCAGCTCTTTCTGAAGTGCTTCTCCTTCTTCAGAGACATTTGCTTAGAAGCTGGCTAGAGAAAGCTGCTATTTCTAATGAGTCTCGCGGTATAGTTTGCCTCTGCTGGGAAAGCCAGCGTTGTCCTTGGCAAGCAATAGACAAGTATGAACACTTTTTTGAAGGTTAGAAGCTGCTTCTGCCAAAACCAACCACAATACACACGTCCAGTTTCATTTAACGTACACCTAAAATAGCGAGTTTTGCAGGGATGGTGTTTGGGAGGATAAGCCTGAAGAGCGTGTGATGCTGTTTGTGGTAAATTAATGGAGAACCATTTATGCACATTTTTGGAATAATCGGCCTAATCCCAACCCCCTTCCTTGTTATTGGAAAAATTCTTTGCCCAAAGAATTGCCATTGCCCTGCACAAAGCTCACCAGGCTGGACGTGGCGTGCTGCAGCTGTACTCAGCATCAGTTTTTACTTGTATTCTGAGGAGCATTTTCAAGTAAAGATGATTCTGAATATGTAAGAATGTTTTCTTTACACCATTTGAGATTGCAGCTTGTAGTTAGAGCATCTCCTCGCTCTGTTGGCTGTTTAGTAATTTCTAATATGAAAAATGACGGATTTGTGAAAGTGGGAAGATCAGCCCTGGAAATAGTACGATGAGGGCATTAGCGTGGAAAAAGGCACAGTTTGTCCATAAAAAAAAGTCATTTTTACATATGGCTTCTTGAGTATTAAGTGGTATTCTAAGATATGGAACATTTGGTAAGAAAATGATGCTGAAGTGTATCTCTACTTTTTACCGCGGTTTCCACAGACTCACGTGTTTTCCAAAGATTAAGATAAGAGGCAAACAGGAACCACTGTGTGTACACGCACTCAGCTTTCTGTGTGTGTATTATGTATGTCTATGAAATCCTCAGGTTTCTCTAAGGCAAAGCTGTAAATACCAACAAAAATGTGGTACTGATTTAGAAGTATGTTTATTCTAAACATCTTTAATACTTGCTTTAGGCACTTTGCTTCCTACAGTAAATGCCAGTTACTGGGAGGATGCATCTCTATAGCAGTTCATGGTGAAGCGCACGTGTTTTAGGAAAAACAGTCTGTTGTAAAGCCTTGTTCATGAAAGAAGAGCCTCCAGTGTAGCGAGGCACTCGCCCTTCTTCCAGACAAATATAGAAATAGTGAATGAAGTGTCTGAACATTAGTTCAACAGGAAAATAGTTGGTTATGAAAGAAACTGATTTTGTGTTTCATTCCCTTAGAAATTGCTGTGTGAGAAATTAGAAGAACAATTACAAGATCTGGATGTTGTCTTAAAAAAGAAGGAGCGTGCAGAGCGCAGGTACTATTGTTTGGTTGCGTTCACAGCAAGCTGCTACGCAGAGGGGTTGCAATAACTGAACAGGCATTAAAATAACTGGGGACTGGGGAGGAAAGTAGTGACGAGACTGGGAACTGATAACACCAGTTTTGACTTCCTACTGATTATTATATATATTGTTGGTGCAGTGCTGGCAGAGCTTGCAGGAAGGGAGGAAAAAGTCCAATAATTGGAAAAGATAAGCAAATACATTTGTATTAAACTTTGATTAAGGTGGCTGAACACAAATTTGGCTTTCCTGTACCAGTAGTGAAATGGTTTTCAGTACTGGTTCAGCTGCATGTGTTAGTTATGCTGTCAGCCACGTGTAGAGTTCCTGCTGTAAGCAAGGTTAAGTCCTGACTTTGTTACAAAGGTCATCCAGATTAATGTGGGTTTTGAGTCTTGTTGCTTTAGATTCTGTTAAACTTTGCTTAATTTACAAGATTATGCAATTGCTGTAGCGCAGTGGGTCTCCTAAATTACAACTTTGAATGAAATTTTGTGTCTGCCCCCACCATTACCGAAGGCTAAATAAATGCACACCGATTTCCTGCATTTATGAACAACATCCTTAATATTTGGAACATCCTATCTGCAGTTTTCAGACCTGAAAATGAGGGACATGAAACACAGTCTGCATAATTTATACCTTTTAGGACATATAATGGGTATTTTGCAAAATTTAATAACTTGGGTATGCATTATTAAACAAAACTTTGCAGGAATCGAATCTTAAAAGGCAAATTTCACCAGAAGGTGAAACCCTTTTAAAGAAAGTAATTGAGCAGGTTTATATTTGTAGCAGGTACAGTAATATGTAGTGATTCGGTGCTGGGAGGAGCGGAGCACAGTCCCTGGCTGTTTTCAGCTTCCTTCAAATCTCCTGGTTGTTACTGCTGTTGCAGCAGCAACAATGACAGTGACAGATCAGGAACCAACTGTTCCTAACATTGCTACTTCTGCTCCGAGTGGATCTAGATCACGCTGTGGTAAAATTATCCACGGCTTGCCAATTCTAGCGAATTTGTAGCTTTGGGAACGAAACCATTAGCTATTTTTATGCGTGAGCTCAGCTTACACACAGCCTCCATCTGTGCGGGAGTATGGGACACAAAGGAGCTGTGTCTGCTGCTCTGCGTTATGGTGGGCAGACTCATTACTGGGGAACAATATTTTTGGACCTACTTTGGTAAATATTCTGCTGGCAAACATTACACGGAATGTAAGCTTTTTCCAGCCTGTCTTGCTTTCTTGAAATCACCAGCATTGCATAAAAATACGATCTTTTAATGGTTACAGGAGAGCGTACAATTGGTATTGTAGCACTTGTCAGTGTCTGAAACAGATGTTTAACAACCGTTTTGCAATCTGATCCTCGTACCAAATGAACCTAATGTTTTGTATCGCATAGCGTAAAACTGATTCGTAAGTCTTTCAACCTAAGGGTGGTGCGTTTTAACACATTGTAAGGTAAAAAGGCTGAAGAATTAGAATGCTAGAAGAAATCAGAGTCCTTATTACAGCTCGGTGTAAAAGTTAAAGCAGGTTGGTTGTTTGGGGCACGGAAATATTTTGATGTAATATTTCTGTAAAATCACAGTATGTGTTGTCTGTCTTTTTGGCAAAGAGAAGAAAACCAACTGTCTCATCATGGGCGCACACACACTTCACAGATTCTTTGAACCAGTGTTATGATGTTGCTTTTTAAACTAGTGATACTGTCATTCTCTTTCAGTTATTCTCCAGCTTTCAGGAATCTGACTAAAATTGATTCAGCTGCTCAGCTGTATTCTTATGCATCCCCAAAGTGTTACGTCACAGGCTTTTTTTAATGAAAACTTCAGGTTTCACATTGACTTACAAATACATAGATCAAAGTCATACCTTTTTTTCCCCCTGTTCATGAATTCCAGGTGCTACCACAACAACCTTGCTGAATTTCAGGTTTCTCATGTACACTCTAACTTCTATAATCACGTCCTACCACCACCTAGAGGGAGTGGACATTAAAGCTTTTATGGATTCCCCTTTTAGTTCACGGTAGAGACTCTCAGGCTCCTTGATAGAAAATCCCTCTAGTCTGCTTCTCCCAGGCCAAATCAGGTGGAGTAAGTACTTCCTTTCATCCACAATTTCATGTAGCAACTTTTACAGCTGCTTACATGAGAGATGTTGTTTTCTGGATTCGTCTTGGAAGAATTTATAACCAGTCAGTACTTCTCTGCCCCTACTGTTGGAGACCTGTTTGTTCAAATGGTTAAACTGTTGGGTAAAGCGTTGAGCTTCTGTGTGGTACACGCGAATAAGGAATGCATTTGATACGTCATTTTGCATTTCATTTTAACACCTGTACCTCAGCAGGACTGGCTTGTGTCATTTTCTAATTTCTTTAAGCAGCATGTACTCAAGCCAGGGAGAAGAAAAGCAGACCTCGAAAGCCTCACTGAGGTTTAAAACCAGCTGAATTTTTCTCATCTGTCTCTTGACGTTTTGCATTATAAGAAATGAGAAGTGGAGAAAATTATCAAAGACACTTGCTGAACACTAAATTGTTTACATTTCTAGTTCCTTTCTCATTTTAGCGGTTGTATTCCCTGCCTTAGGATGCCTTTTAATTCATTTCTGGAGCGTAGTGATTTTGCACAGCGTATGACAACATTCTTCCTCATCCAACCAATCTTATGGTGCTTAGATGGATGAAGATTTTTTTTTTTTGATCCATCAGTTTGGAGTACTGACATTAGGAGACAAAACCAATTACTTCAATACACAGCCAGAAATTCCAACTTAGATATAACGATGCTGAGTTGTCAAAGTTCATGGTCTGTAGGTCACTGTAGGTGACCCTGCTCTGGCAGGGGCGTTGGACTAGATGATCTCCAGAGGTCCCTTCCAACCCTGACCATTCTGTGATTCTGTCTTTTTGGCTAGAAAAAAGCCCTAAAATCCACTTTGACTCTGTCAGTATTACTTTAGGAACCGTGTTTGCTCATGTTACTTAAGAAAATAACATTATGCTAGATTCTTTCAGTAAAGAGTTCTCCAGGGGCTTACTTAGATAAAAATGTATAGTGCAGAAGGCTACTCAGAAGACTTTTAAAATATACTTTGCTTCTTTAGAAATTAATGAAAGTATTGGAAATGAAAGTTTTACACATAGATGCCTCTATTTGCAAAAAATAATGCACATATGAAGTAAACGTAGCTAAAATTAATACGCATCTCAGGCGTTTGTGTGCGGGTCTGGATGACTTGTGTACATGACGCATCCTGTTGCGACTCAAGCACCATGTGATATATGCTCACACAACCGCTCACTGTACCTTCAGAAGTGTGATTTGGGTTGATGGAGACTCTTTAGCTCAGAAACCCCGAAGAGGTTAGCATTGGTTCTTGCGTGATTTCCTTTCAACTGTAATGATGTTTCACTGGATCCTGAAAATTGGAGGTCTGCTGGCAAATGTCTAGTTTGTACCTTGTCGCCCGCAGGATTGTTCTTCAGAGTGTGTGCTCTAAAATACTGTTATTCACAATCATTTTAAATTCTGTAGAGATGTGACTTGCTTTTAGAGTCCTTGCAGAGCCCAGTAAATGCCACCAACTTTCTTTCATATCTTCATTTAGAATCATAGAATGGTTTAGGTTGGAAGGGCCCTTGAAGATCATCAAGTCCCCCCCCCCCTGCCATGGGCAGGGACACCTCCCACCAGCCCAGGTTGCTCCAAGCCCCATCCGACCTGGCCTTGAACACCTCCAGGGATGGGGCAGCCACAGCTTCTCTGGGCACCCCGGGCCAGGGGCTCATCACCCTCGCAGTGAAAAATTTCTTCCTAATATCTATCCTAAATCTCCCCTTTTCCAGTTTGAAGCCATTCCCTCTCGTCCTACCACTACATGCCCTTGTAAAAAGTCCCTCCCCAGCTCTCCTGTGGCCCCTTTAGGTACTGGAAGGCCGCAATAATGTCTCCCCGGGGCCTTCTCTTCTCCAGGCTGAACAACCCCAACTCTCTCAGCCTGTCCACACAGCAGAGATGCTCCAGTCCTCAGATCATCCTCATGGCCCTCCTCTGGCCCCGCTCCAACACATCCATGTCTTTCCTGCAACAGGTCCATGTCTTTCCTTAATTTGTTTAAATTATCCCTTGTTTTCCTAGAAAAAGGCCAGTGGGGACCTACAGTGGTGGTAGTTTGGTTACCCACTACAGTCTGTTTTAGTACCTGGCTATTCTTCCTGACAGACTGCTTTTTTGAAAGCTCAGTTCGGTACCCTGAAGATCAGCCCCCAGTGCTGTTTGCCAGGTGCTAGGACAGCCGTGGCATCTCTAGTTGGGACTGACAGATAAGACCAGACCTATGGGAGACTTGTGTCCTTCAGGAGCTTCAGGTAGAGGCCAGGAGCCAGCACTGTGCCCAGGGCAATTCAGATGATACAGGATGAGGCAAGCAAAATCTAAACTTGGGTTTTACTTAGTTTGATTTAATCCTGTAACGTACTGTGGACAAGGAGGACAGCCTACTTCTCCTCACAAGAATCTTTCCTATATTTGAGTTCTATTCTCTCTCCCATCTTCTGTCTAGTGTTCTCTAGACCAGTCTATCCTCTTTTTCAGCCTTTCTCAACAGGGCATGTCTGCTGCCCTCCAGTAACTCCTACTGGCTAGCTCTGAACCCTTCAGCTGCATCACATCTTTCTTAAAGTATGTGTACTTCAGAAGTACTTCAGGTCCTCCAGCTGGGTGTGAACAGGGCTGACTACCTTGGCAGGCTTCCTTCAGTTGTCCTGTAGGCTGTTCTCCTGTTCACGCGTCCATCTGTCGTCATAGTTGTTTCCACAGCAGCTTGACTGTTGGTCTTTGTTCAGGCTGTTCCCCTCTGACGAAGAATTGCTACGCAGGCAGTTATTTGTTCCCTGGTGTTTCTAGAGTTGATTGTTCCTGCCCGGGTATAACATCTGGCACTTGTCTGGTTTGGATTGCATCCTGTCATTGCGTAGTTTTCCCAGTTCAGTGGGATTTTGAATTCCCATTTTATCTTCCAGCGCATCTAAGGTTGGTGGTAGTTATGGATATGACAGCATAATCTTGATCACAACATTGGTTGTTTTTAATTGCTTTTTACACCCCAATTCAATCATTTCTGTGGTGCCCGCAATCTTCAAGTACTGTTGTTTGTTAGAACTCCTTGGAAATCTCTTACATTATGCATGTAGGAAAACGTAATCATATGAGATTTAGCACATAATTTCAGTTAAAATAACTGTTTTCAGTGGAACATCCTCTTGGGGTGCTTCTGCCTAGCAATAGTAAGAGCTTCAAACAGTGCTAATTACAGCATTATTTTAGATATCTGCAGTCTTTCTGTAAGCTTATTTTCATTTTTTCTCTCCTAAAGAAAAGAGCGATTGGTGTATGTGGGTATCAGTATTGAGAACATCATTCCACCGCAGGTAAGTTACTGTGTTGTATTATTGTTTTCCTTTCCAAACTTCTCAGGGAAGAAGTTGCTCAGTGGTGCGTTAGAAGTGCTGGTAGCATCTTGGCAAGAAAAATCAATCTATACGCAGGTCAGAAATAATTCTAGACCTTTCGTTTTAGACTGAGATTGAAGTTCGC
Organism: Charadrius vociferus; assembly: GCF_000708025.1. Lineage (NCBI taxonomy): Eukaryota > Metazoa > Chordata > Aves > Charadriiformes > Charadriidae > Charadrius > Charadrius vociferus. Next base: position 10,202,688 of record NW_009647680.1, read on the forward strand.
AGAGAAACCAAGGCAGCTTTACTTTATTTATTAGAGCCAGCTGGTGCCACACAGAGTCCTCTGTCAGTGAAAGATCGCAGAATCGCCTCCCTGCCCGTTACAGTTGGGTTTTGAGCAGAGCGCTCTGCCAGTTCTGTAGTTTGTAAAGGTGGGATTCAGTTTATTTAACTCTGGTGTCGGCTGTATAGTCGGCTGAGCTAATTGTCACAGCTTTCCTTTGGAACTGATGGAAGCAAATGTTTCTGGCTTACGATTCAGAGGGCATAACTATTGGAAGCGTAACATTTGCCTCCAGCAAATGTATATTGAAGTCACATATGGTTAAAAACTATAAACATTTAGTGTTTTATTAACAGATGGTTTTATACAGTTTCCGTTTACAAAACAGGAAAATGCTTTTATTCACATGAAGAACAGCCTCTTCTCACTTCTTAAATACATTTCAAAGTGATTCTCTTGAAGTCTTAGCCAAATGCCTTCGTCTGAAATTCTATAATCTGTTCCTTGCATGAGGGTTTAAAATGAAACTTTTGTTTGTTTTAAACACAGACTTTCCACTCTAACTGACTGTTATAAAGCCAACTTTCTCCCCCTGTCTCTGGATAACAGAAAAATGATAACAGGTTTTACAAACTTACAAAAGAGTCTATGGCTGGAAGCAAATATTTGAAAAATTCAGCCTGGGGGCAGATTTTTATTTTTATTTTAAATTAATAACTTGGAAAAAATACTATAAAATAAACCTGCGTGGAACTTTATTGAAACTACGCCATGTAAAGATGTCTCTGCTCAGTATGTAGAGATGCTGGCAACAATTTGTTCAGCTGCTGCATTTACTAGTCCTGGGGGTATCACCTGAAGCACGATCTCGGTGTTGTAGTATAAACACAATGATACGATAGCCTGAACCCTTAAATTTATGAATTTATGTAGCCATATAAGTGCAATAGGTGCAAGGATTCACGTGAACTCTGCTGCAACAAGTCACGAGCTTTCTGACACTTCTGTCCTATGTGAACAGGAGCCAGAAATACCTGAAGGTCAGGAAGAGAAGAAGAAAGATTCCAAAAAGCCAAAATCAAAGCTGCTTGAAAGGAGGTCTACCAGAACCCGAAAGTGCATAAGCTACAGGTCAGCACCTTAAGTAGTTTGTAAAACAAAGAGAAGTCATATTGTTTTCTTTCTCAAGCAACCCACCACTTCTCACACACGCTTTTACATTTAAGAGACGCCCAGCTGAAGCATCTTTGTTCTTTCCTCTGACTACTGGTTATGCTTGGTGGTTGTAAAAGCATATGAGGTGGTATGGTGAAGGGATGATGCATTAAAAAAAAAAAAAAAAAGGTATATGGTGCATTGTTCAGGGATATTGGAGAAGGTTTTGGTGTTTCTGGAGTAAGTTAAAGCAGGTGAATCATACCTCTTCTTCCTGTTGAAAAGGAGACTTATGTTTGTGCCTAAAGGCCATAAATTCCTCCCTCTCTTCCCCCCCGCCCTTACGGCTTCTTTACATGAAAGGAGCGCGAAACTTAAAATGCAATTATGAGACAGTACATCTAAAACTGCTCTGTAAGTCTTTAGAGAGATTGTTTAAAAATGCAATTAGTAAATTAAAATTCCAAGATATTTAGACTCCGTGTGTTCTGAAAGCAGAGCAGGTCACTAAAGTTTCCAAAATTCAGCATGATCTTAATACTATCTTTTATTCTCAGTATATTACTAAGGTGTTTTATAAACTATTTTCTAAATAATACCTTGAGATGCTCCGTATCTTCTTCAGTCCACCAGGCAAGAGGCTGCCTTTGGGGACTGGAGAAGAAGGTGGTTGCCTGACAACTTTTGGGTTTTTTGTTCCAGCTGCATTAGGAATATTAAAAAAAAAAATAAAAAAAAGGGATTACCTTTCCTGTACTTGCTCTATGTAGACCTTTATCATAAAAAATTAGAACATTACAACTTTCAAAGCCTTCCAACAAGAACCATGATTAACCTCGTAGTCAGTCTGGTTTTGCTGTTGAGGAGAGGGATGGTGTTTGTATACGTGGAGTTTTCCAGACTGGTCGGGAAAACTCCGTCTGACCTTGCTTAGCTGTTGATTTTCAGGAACTTTTTAAATTAACAGCAGAAGTCACACTAATGAAAATGCCATTGCTGCTTCAGGAAATGAAGTATTTCTGTAAGGAACATTATGCCCTGGGCAAGATTATATAGATTTCCTCTTACGTTCATGACAGGTCAGGCAGCATCTGACCACCAGAAAAAAAGCCTTGCCTGTAGGGTGTCTGGAAAAAAATCAGCAGGACACGTGTTGTGCAAAGACGAGAATTTTTATTGGAAATAACGTTTCATATAACGTTGTTCTGGAAAAATCAATCTTCCGATGCAAAAATGATAGTCTGTCTTACAGACTCTATCATACCCGTAACTTCGAGTTGGTGAAAATATTACATGTGTCAGTGTGTCACTTCAAATTTATACGTCCGCAGTGAAGTCCTGCTGGTGTCACTGAGAATTCTGTATGCTTTCCTTCAGCGGGGGAAAAGACATGCTAAACGTCTTATTCCGCTTACAGACAAATCTGTATTGTATAGCATGCCGGTTCTCTAAAGATCTGTAATCCCTTTGAATCACCCGAGTCATCTCTTAAAGTCCTCTCCTGAGCAGGTTAGCAGAAATCTGCATTCTGAATAAAGCAGCAGCAGAAGAAATTCTCTTCCATTACACCTAACAGACAAGCAGCTGTCAGCTCATGTTTGAGCTCAGGTTATTTGGTAGCGGTGATTTGAAAGCGTTAAGTGATTTCTCACATTTTAAAGAGGTGGGTTTTTTTTTTTTTAGTGGTGTGGAGGGAAAATAGTGTTTGAGTAATGTGGAACTAATCTTATTGATGGAATAATTTCAGAGTTATTGCCGTGCTGTGTGAAGCTGCCTTGAACGTGACGTGCAGTCGTTCTTAGGGAATATAAAGGGACCAGAAATCCATCACCTTATTTTTAAAGGAGAAAGTGGTTTATGCTTGCTATTGGAATACAGAGTAATATTAGATCTATTCTTTTCTTGTTCTGCTGGAGGTTCCTGTGGAGCACCAGGATAAATACAACTGTAATCTTTCTTCTGTGGCTGAGAAACTGAATCTTTAATGAACGTATTGTCCAATTGTTACTTATTTGTATTTAAAAAAAACATACCAAACCCCCCAATTTTTATAAAATGAGAGGAATTAAAACTAGCATCTAAATAAAATGTCTTTCCTATATAGTTAATAAAATACGTACTTTTGCATGTTACATCTCAAAGCATCTATTTGGTGATACAGGTAATAATCCTTTTTTACGGGATTGGAATTCATAACTGAAGAAACAAACTGAAGTCGTCTGTGGAAAAGGGCTGGATCCTTTTCCCTCCATTTGCTCTCCCCTTTAAATGAGTTGCTCAGGGTGCAGAGACTTCCATAGTCTTAGAAAAGCTATTGCAGGACAAACATACTCAAATATTTTACTTTTGTTTGTCCTGTTCGGCTATGTAACATTACATTACAGCTTATCTGTATATGTCTGTATTTGTCTCTACTGTGTACAGTATGTTTTATCTATTCAGCTTAGGATGTTGCAGATTCATAAAATATAATTACCATGAGCTTTAGAGGAGAAACAAGCTATCTGAAATAAGTTTTCAAAGAAAAATTAGACAGGATGAATAATTTGACTTTAATAGGTGCTTTTCAGAAAGTCTGTTTTGCAGATTGGTAGTGTGTATGTCATCTAATAAAAGGTGTGGGAAAAAATGACTAATGCTTTGTGTGGAAAAAAGCCACTGAGACCATCTTTAAGAGCTTTCAAATTATATATTGCTAAATTCAGTGGTATGTCATGTAAAGTGAAAGTGGTTTTCTGTTCACATAAATCAATAGTAAGACAGCCAGGCAATGATAAATAATCTGCTAGCAAGTAGAAATAAGAAACACACCTTTTAGAAAAATGACTACTTTATCATCCATCCAACCTATTATCTTTGTTATTTTATTATATATCCAGCTCATTGTCTGTGCAGTGTGATTTCTTAGAGCAGTTTTAGATTTGGAGGTATGTTTTCATGATATAATTTAATTAGGGTTCACTTCAAAGTGGTAAATGAAAGCTGTTACTTTTAGGTTTGATGAATTTGATGAGGCAATTGATGAGGCAATTGAAGATGATATCAAGGAGGCTGATGGAGGAGGTACGTTTCTGCTGTTACTTGTTTTTCATTGCAACAGTGGTAAGAAGATTGAGACCAAATTTATTTTGATATGAGAAGCAACAAATATAATCCTCTCCCTTAAACTTTGTGGTCTGCAGTTTTTCCTGCTGTATTTTTGGAATCAAACTAAATAATTTCCCTTGGGAATGGCCAAAAGATGCCCAAAAGTATTTGGTCTTGATAGTTAAATTCAGCTTTTACATGTTTTGATATAGGAATGCAATGAATAAGCAGGACAAGAAAACTCTTAAAATCCGTATGCTAAGTTTTGGATTTGAGATTGGAATGGCAGCTGGTGCTATTGACATTTGTCCCCTGTAAAAATTTGGCTCCTGAATGGGTCTGCAGTTGGACCCCCTAAGGACTGGGTCCACAAAGTCGTCTTAAAAATATTAATCCAGATCTACAAGCACTTCTCAGCTGAATGTGAATAAAGTGAAATTACGGTCTTTGGTGCCTGTTAGGGCAACGTGGGGACCAAAGGAGAGATCTTCAGCAGTATCTGAGAGATGTAGATGGGTTTGTGCTTCTTCATCACCTTAACTTGCCTGGAGAAAACCTCCATGAAACATTCTCCCTCAGCTGTTTGGCTTTTGGCACCTCCATAAAGACACCGGCTTTCAGAAGCTCCATGGATGTACACGGATAATCTGAAAATTGGGTGTCTGTGGGTGCGTCACACAAGACCCATATAATGAACACAACAAAGGCAACCAGTAAAACCAGAAACTCCACTCCTTGGCCAAACAGCAACATAAACACTTCATCTCCCAAGAAAGATTTTCAGCATTATGGAGAAGATGTATTTTCTGATACCTGCCCTACTCAAAAGGCACTAGTGTTGGTAATAATGTGGGTTGGGGCTGACGCTTCTCTGCTCTCTTCTACATGGACCACGTGTATTTCCAGGTGACCAAAGCTGGGGCGGGGGGACAGTGTCAGCAACAAGACTCCAGACAGAGTCTTGCATGACATGAAAATACTCTGCTTTACAGAAAATAAACTGAAGCTAGAGGCATGGAAGAGATATACATATAAAGTTAAACAAAAAATAAACTTCCTCTTTTTTTTCCCCTTTCTATCACTGAATTCAGGCATTGGCAGAGGCAAAGACATGTCTAATATCACAGGTCATCGTGGAAAAGACATTTCCACAATCCTCGAGGAAGAAAGGAAAGAAAACAAACGACCACAAAGGGCTGCTGCAGCACGACGCAAGAAACGACGGCGACTAAATGACTTGGACAGTGACAGTAATTTGGATGAAGAAGAGAGTGAGGATGAATTCAAGATCAGTGACGGGTAGGTCTGCAATTTAACTTCCACCGCAAGTCACAGACTGCTACAGGCCTCTGTGATGCTGCGGTGCCCCTGAAACGGTCATTAGGAGCATGTGCCCAGTGCTGGAACATCACTGCACGGCGCCACCAAAAGTCCTTCCAGCCTAGGGGAATGTCATTGTACTGGAAAAACTGCGCTCCACATCCATGCGCTGCAATCATTCAATCTGTATTTCAAGCAAAACACGTTCTGGAAATGGTACTGGTATGTTTGAGGCCACGTTGTGGGGTTCTGAACGCGGTTATGTTAGTGAAGGAGCCAGATGGGCTCAGTTCCCTGACTGATGTGACTGTCTAGCAGAAATCTGTAACAAAGATGTACCTAATCCGAGGCTGGTTGTTTCGTTTTGAAAATATGTCCTATTTTGTGCGCTTTTTATTGGGCCTGATTGTCATTTAGAAATTGGAAGAGTAAAATGCCCTCATTTAGAGCATACAGAACTTGACGTGCAGGTTCTGAATTCAGTTCTTGATTTCTGCTCTCTAGGAGATAGTGTTTCAAAACAGCCAAAGAAGCGGCTTGTAGTGTAGAAAACAAATACATGTCATGTGGAGCTTTAAACACTGAATGAGTATTGCTCTGGCTAACTGAAACTCTCTTTCCATGGAATTTCTCATCGTTCAGTCTGGGGAATTTCTAAAGTTAAAAAATTTAATAATTTTAGACGTCCTTTATGCCATAATGGAGCATGAAGTCTGAGCTCTTTACGATCAACATTTAAAGCTTTACAGCAGTCACTGAGCCAATTTACTAAGTGTACAGATAATCTATACAACACAGATGCAAATTTTGAGCTTTGTTTTTCACCTGTGACCAGGCTGAGGCCGTTTCAGTGGCACCCTGAATAGTTGAGCTAAACGTGCTGGAAATTTCCAATCGATGCCTTTAGCTTGCGGAAATCTCACAGAATTAATAACGCATTGATCTGTTAAAGTGTGCTCATGCATTTTCAACTCCATCCTCTGCTGAATGCCTTCTGGATGTTAAACTGGAAATGACATTTAGCTGGTGGCAAGTGACAGTGTACCTTCAGTGCTCAACCTCAACGATTTTTAAAAAAAGCATTGGCTCGCTTTTGACGTGACAGCAGTGTTACAAGGTGATAAGTCTGAGAGATGCATATTTTGCATGAGAGCAACAATTTTGTGTGAAGACACGATATTCTGATTCTCAGAAATTGTGTAGGACAGTGCTTGGTTCGTGAAGGGGAGGTCATCTCTACCGGAATATGCTGGGTGGGGTTTTTTTCCCCTCCACAGGTCACGCTCATCCATAGTTACTGCTCTGCAGATGTTACACTGCAGTGTACTATATGAACACTGTAGAATCTGTCCTATGTAAAATGTCACCTGCAGTCTCAGTTTGGCAGTTTATGTTCACCTGCTGTTGTAATCTGCTGTGTAATGCACTGTAAAGCGATATCCCAAGTATACAACTGAAACCTAATGTCAGGGATGGCAGTTTGCTCTCTCTGGATCTTCGCTCTGCAGTATTACTCTAAGATTTGTGTCGTATTTTGTGTAAGTCAATACTTATTTTGTATATATTGCTTGTAAAATGCAAGTACTGGTGCAGTCCTTTGTTTCCGATATCTATCTCTGTTGTCTGTGGTCTCTCTTTCAACAGATCTCAGGACGAGTTTGTTATATCTGAGGAAAATCTGGATGAAAGTGAAGATGACCCACCGTCAAACGAAGACAGCGATTCAGAATTCTGTGCCCGCATATCCAGGCGACACCTCTCCAGGCCCATGAGGCAAAGCAGGCGGTTACGAAGGAAAACAGTCAAGAAAAAATATTCTGAAGATGACGAAGATGAAGATTCTGAGGACAATTCAAGCAGAGAATCTGGTGAGTGTAAGAAGTCACAGATATATTAAATACGCTGTACTGGACAAGTCTGAGTTTCCTGTCACGACTGACACTAACTTGTTCACTTGCTTTGGTCAATTCAGATGTCACCTTTGCTGTAAAAGCAGTTTGCTACTTGTTCTGCTGTGAATATTCTGCAGGAAGTTGGTGTTGAGTACTAGGTTCTAGGCATTTTAAGTAATTATGTATTTAAATGAATGCTTGTGCTATGATTCAAAAGGCCACCTTTGTCGATAGTTTCAGCTACCCTGTGCCTTCCGGTTTGGCACATGATTGCAGAGAAGAAAAAGGATGGAGGCAAAAATGTACTTCTTTATAGCTACTTGAAGACCTTCCTTATACCTTTGAAAAAGCTTCTGAAAGAGACATTTTCCCTCACTTTGTATGGAAGAAAATTCTTTCAGGTGTATGGCATTCTGTGTTCTCTGGCAGGCTTGAAAGCAAATGATAACACCTTGAATCTCTCTCTTCTACGATTACCCCTTTTTGATCTGTAGTAACTGGGGACTCTTGCATCCCAGGAGAAACCTAATAATTCACTTTATTCTACTTGTCCTTCAGCCAGTTCATTTTCTGTTAAGCACAGTTGGAAGTGTGAGAATAGTACCTATGCGATACTTAAACCTTTTAATAATTAGCATCTTTCTCTCGAGTGCCCTCCTTGTTTCTGCTTCATTTGAGACCCAGTCCTAGAAAGTGCCAGATATATAAGCACTTATTTTTACTTATTTTTATTGTGAATTTAAGGTACTAAGTACACTGGGGTGTTAACTTATTGCAGCGTGTGTTAACTTTCCAGTATTTTATCTGTCTCTCTAGAATATAGATGGTGAACATGTGCTTTTGAAGTACTCGTTTCCAAAAGGAGGGTTCATGCATGGAGAGATGAAGACAGCTATAGACACTTAAAATAGTTGCTGTCTCCCTCTCCTGAATGCATCATTGCACTAATTGTAAGCTGTTATCAATGAAGATACTGGCAGAAGTCTAAAGAGATTGCTCATCTATTCTATAATGCGCAGGAGCAACATTTGTTTCCTGTGGACGCACATCTGTGATAAAATCAGCTGATTCCAGTATCATTCCATATATATCTAAGAGTATATGTAGTCTTAACTATGTGTGTCTCTCTTTTAACCCCGTTACTGTCCCTCAGGATCCTGCTTTAACCCTATTTTGAGCTAAGGACTAATACTGTTCTCAGTCTCCAGAGGTGGAGTTCCTTTCCGAAGGTGGTTGTTCTTGTTGACTTGCTCTGATTCTTTCTCTAATATTTTAGGAAGTAAAGAGGATGCCACTTTGGTCTGTGACTCATGTCAATCACTAACTTAGGAACAGTATGTGACATGTATAGAAATGTGTCTTGGGATAATTGTTCTGGCACAACTCAGTGAAAAAGCAGCTAAAGTTGATTCAAGGCTGTTTTCAGCTGATGTAAATAAATCTAATTCTTAAAGACACCAGCTGCAGTAGATTGGTGCAGGAAGAACTGTGAATTATGGTAAGTTTCTTCTATACAGTTTCTGTTTTAAGCAAACTGACAATCGAGTGAGACTGATTTTTGTTGTTAATTTAAATTCTGTAACTCAGATCTTACCTGAAGTTGCATCATGTCAGTGATTTTTCATTTACGTATTCTTAAAAGTGTTTGAGTAGAGTACAATTTATTTAAATTTTAAAACCAGAAAGGACTTTCCAGCATCAGTGGTAATGTGCATCACTGACTCCAGTTCAGTAAGGTTGTTTCAGCTGTCAGGGATTGTAGAGGAGGCATCTTTGGCACCAGCAGAGATGAGGGAACAGAAACACTGGAAGGAAACCTGGAGGATTTGAGGGAGACAGGAAAATCGTTTGTGAGAAGATTTTAAAATCAAACAATTCTACGCTGGCAATGAATGGGGGAACTGATCCGTCTGGAACATGTCAGGGTAACGATGGTTGAGACTCTCCGGTGCTGGAAGAGTGCATGATTTGACTGGTGTTGGTCTAAAGCTTATCTAAATTTTTCAGTTTTGGTTTAATGGAATAACGCACGTCACTGTTTCCTTCTGTACAGAGAGTGGTGATTACACAGATTACAGCGATGATGATTACCTGGAAACTAGGAGGAGAAGATCAAGACGGAATCAGAAGAGACAAGTTAATTATAAAGAAGATTCAGAAAGTGATGGCTCACAGAAAAGTGTCCGATATGGGAAGGAGTTAAGAAGAGTTCATAAACGCAGGCTCTCCACTTCAGATAGTGAAGGTAAAACAAACAGTCCACCATTTGCAGGAGCTGGTATATGTCAGCGTTAGCATGAAGAGAAAACTGTATATAATTCAGAGATTTCGGAGAATCTTCGTTCTAGAGTTCCTTAGTGTTTCACTGAAACTGTTTGCTTCTGAAAGTCCAGTGGTACTTCATAATACACTGTTACACTCACTTCTCAAAGTCATCGTTGTCCCTAATGCTGACTTTATTGTGTCCGGTACAGAGTGCTGGGATTCCAAAATTAGCACTAAATGTAACTGTTTCACCACTTTTCTGTTAAGAGGTCACAAAGCTTCATCCCATGAGTCTTTAAAGATTCTCTTTTGTAAGAGAAAAGGTATGTCTTCTGGTGCCCTAATGATATTTGTGCTGGTGGTCAAGACTCATTCAATCTCCTGTTTGAAGGAGCTGTGATAAGTTCAGAGGAATTCTGCTCTCAGTAATGTCAGCCGCGCCATGAGTGAGCGTGTGCATTTTGGTGTAAAATCAGCTTTTACAAAAGCGACCGTTGACTCGGGGTGCTTTGCATTCTGGGCGCCCAGCTTATGAGACCTTAGGTGCGGTATTGGGAGACGCTGAGCATTATGGGTTGCAATGGATGCCAGGCTTCCTCAGAAAATTGGCCGCGCTTGACAGGCGTGCTGATTGACGAGAAGCTCAACATGAGCCAGCAATGTGCAATCGCAGCCCAGAAGGCCAACCGCATCCTGGGCTGCATCAAAAGAAGTGTGGCCAGCAGGTCAAGGGAGGTGATTCTGTCTCTCCAGTCCCGTGAGACCCCACGTGGAGTACTGCATCCAGCTCTGGAGTCCTCAACATAAGAAGGACATGGACCTGCTGGAGTGTGTCCAGAGGAGAGCCATGAGGATTATCCGAGGGCTGGAGCACCTCTCCTATTGCGGCCTTCCAGTACCTAAAGGGGCTCCAGGAGAGCTGGGGAAGGACTTTTTACTGGGGCATGTAGTGACAGGACGAGGGGGAATGGCTATAAACTGGAAGAGGGCAGGTTTAGATTAAACATTAGGAAGAAGTTTTTCACTTTGAGGGTGGTGAGGCACTGGAACAGGTTGCCCAGAGAGGTTGTTGAGGCCCCGTCCCTGGAGGTGTTCAAGGCCAGGCTGGACGTGGCCTTGGGCAACCTGGTGTGGTGGGAGGTGTCCCTGCCCATGGCAGGGGGGTTGGAACTCGATGATCTTCAAGGTTCTTTCCAACCTAAACCATTCTATGATTCTATGATTAATAGGTAAGTTTTGGAAGTGCTGACCTGAGTTTACAGAGTGTTAGAGGATCCTCTTAGATGAAGGGAAACAAGTAGGTAATGCAACCCTGTAGCATATCGAAAATGTCATCTTATACTTCAATACAGTCTCTTCTCAGAAGTACGATGTATAGGCTCTGTACTAAGAATCTGCTATGTGGTGGCTGAGTTTTTTGCTGCCCGTGCTTGTGACATCAAACAGTGCCTGACTGACGGTGTCTTTTCTCCATGAAATCCCATTTCCTCAGGTATTTTTGGTACTGGCTTTTTGCATATTAAAATCAACACTATTTAGGACCATTCCAGTACTCTCCCACAGTTCCCACAGTGTGTTATAAAATATGTAACAGCGTTACTGGAAATGTAATTATGTTGAAAATACAGGAACTCTGACAAAGTCTCTATCAGCGTGAACCTACATTAAATAATACCCTTTAAAATGTCAATTCACATGCATTTCTAATGGAAAACACAAGGAGACGGCAAATGGTGTTTGCCATTTGATTTTTCTGTCTCCGTCTTTTTTCACCTAAGTCATCAAGGGGCAGCATAAAAGCTGTCGGTGTGTAGGAAATGCTCCGTTTTGTTTTGGTTTTTTTTTTTTAAAAAAAAAAAAAGCTTCTCATTAAAGGGCAGCAAACGTCAGGTGACAATTAGGTGATAGTTCATATGCTTTGGAAGAAGTTGTATATAATTTGGGGGCGGTGCAGGTATAGTACAGTTGTGTGTGTGTATATCGTGTTATGATAGTGCAGCCATTATTTGGGATCTGAGTTTCTGGAAGGGTGTAAGGTGTGAGATTAGGGATACAGTTCTGCGTTATTCCCGGCACACAGTTAACACTTTTGGCGGGGAATACACCTGCCTCCAAAGCCTCTGGCACTCCTCAGCCTGGAAACAGAATGTCAACAAATTGTTGGTCTTTGCTACTTGAGCGGTTTATTTAAAAAGTAAAAAGAATGTAAGCGTGTTGACATGGTTGGGGAACCTGGGGAAGGAGAGGGAAATGTATGTGGTGAGAGAGAGAGATGGCTTTTTAATGAGTATGAAAGATGAAAAATAAAAATTGTAGTTGTTTTGGTTGCACTTGAATTTGCTAACGGCTTTAAGTCTGCTGCTTATTCCAGAGAGCTACACATCTAAGAACTCTGAAGATGATGAATCCACAAAGGAGTCAAAGCGATTGATTCGAAAACGTCGGCGAAGTACAGACGACTACTCTGAGGAAGAAGGAGAGGATGAGGAAGATGAAGGGAGGCCTGTCCGCAAGCGGCTCAATCGAATCGAAACAGATGACGAAGACAACTGCGAAAATGCTAACGATGACGCAGAAAACCCCGCTCCTGCAAATAAGCTGCCAGCACCACAAGCTCCTCAAGACAACACCAAGAAGCACTGCTACCGGATAGAAAGCGATGACGAAGATGACTTTGATAAC
>NW_009647680.1:10215496-10252962 GCF_000708025.1 Charadrius vociferus
AGGGAAAGTAGAGAGCCCTTTGGACTACAGCCTGGTGGACTTGCCTTCCACCAACGGACAGAGCCCAGGTAAAACCATTGAGAACTTGATTGGCAAGCCGAGCGAGAAGACCCAGGCCCCCAAGGACAGCACAGCCAGCGCCAGCCTGGCGCCCAACGGGACGGGGAGCGGGCAGGAAGCTGTAGGGCCGGAGGAAGATGAAGACGAACTTTTGAGAGTGACTGACCTTGTTGATTACGTCTGTAACAGTGAACAGTTATAAGACTTCCATTTTTGTGCTAATTTATTCCACGGTAGCTCATACCAGCGGGCCAGTTATTAAAAGCTGTTTTATTTTTCCTAGAAAATTCTCCACTACAGTATCACTTTTTAGAAGCAAGAATTTCACCAGTCCTGCAGTCTTTCTGTGAAGTGACCAGTTTTGAACTTTGAAGATGAATTGCTGTAAATTCCCTCTCTTAACTCCCCTTCTCCTTCCAAGTCCATGGTCCTGGGTAATTTCACTCACAAAAACCTTATAACAACAAGAGATTTGTATATTTTTGACTTTATATTTCCTGAGTGCATACAAATTTGTGGAAATGGGTGGCCTAAGAAAGCATTCCAAATCGGTCAGGGCCCAAACCGGAACTGGGGTGGGTTTGGCTCAAGGGGTTGGGGGGGGGGATGCAGAAGCACTTGTGCTTTAGCTTTTTCATATGAGATATATATTATATTTAAATGTTCACAACTTAGATTACAACTTAACAGACAGTTAAAAAGAAAATTAATGTCTGTACTGTCGCATTTTGTGAGTTGTAGGTTAACATACCATAGCTCATTTTTAGTAATCACCTTCATGGAAGCAGTTTGATTTTAATACTGGAGGCAAACAGAATTATTAGAGGCCAAGAAGGTACCATAAACAAGGACTCTACTATCCATTATGACTTGCAGACTTTCCTAATAAACATCCTTTAAAGTGTTTGTACAGTAAAGTGTACTGTAATGAAGTTTTTGACAGTCGAAACACGCTAGCCATGAATTTCTAAAGCTATCTCATGCATAGTTCATCAGATGGTCTTCGATGCACAGTGTCTAGTGGGAGGACGTATGGATGCGAAGTTAGTCTGTAAGTTGGATGGCATCTTGACGTGCTGCAAGCTTTTACAGACAAAAGAACCCTGCGGTAGCTGCCCGGCCACTCGAGTGTCACCATCTGTTGGAGGATTCTGAATTGAAATATGTTTGTGCAAACGGCATTGACCACAGAATGACAGTGCATCAGAGGATTGAGGGATTTTCAAATAAACCGTGACTGGTCCATTCATGTCCTTAATATCTACTTCAAATTGAAGTAAACAAATGGAACAGTTTTCCTTTTGGAGGTTTTCTGTTTGGGGTTTGTGTGTGTTTTTGTTTTGATTTTACTTATCTGCCTGGATGTATTAGCAGGTTTTGAATGTAGTGTTGGCCTTTGGCCATTAGAATTTTCTTAAAATACATTTTAATAATTGTCATGTGACCAACTGATTTCAAGAAGGCAGTATTTCTGAGAGAAAACGCTTGACTCCGAGACATCTCATCAACTTTTGAGTAGGCATGAAGCGATATGTGCTTTTTATTCAAGAAAAAAAGATAACAAAACAAAAAAAAACAAACAACGTGGGGCACATAAAGAGCAGAGCTGAAATTTGCTTTGGGTAGCATTTGGTTTTCTCTTTACTCTGAATTAAGACGCAGGCTGTAGCATTTGTACATGTTGTAGCACACAGACAGCTCAAACAGATCTGCCAAGCGTTGAAATCCAAAAAGGTCACATCTATTAATCCTTTTGCTCTGAGATTTGGATTTTTGACTGGTGTTGATGTCCATTGCCGGCAATGGATGCACCAAAACTGCTGCTGCCACCGAGGAGTGAGTTCTCCTTTCCTGCCCCACCTGATTCCCTTCCATTATATTGTATTTACTAGTCAGTCATTAAGCACTTCTGTTTCCTTGTAATAAAACCGGCATTAGGCCGTTACTAAATACCTCTTTAGGAAACCTAGATCCAAAAATTACCTGCCTTCTGGCCTTGAAAGTCTTGTTTTTGTTTCCCCGCCTCTTCCTCCACGAGTTCTATCAGAACCACTCCGTGACTCTTCCTCATTTGGGTCCTAGCAGTGCACAGATCCTGCTACAAAACTAGAATCAGCAGAGACGCAGAAAGATGGAACTCGCTCATTATCTGCTGTGCTAAGGAAGCTTGTGATTTTAAAACAAGGAGAAATCACTCTCTTTCTAAATGAGAAGTTAATTCTATTCAAGATTAAATATTTTCCCACCTTACCAATGTTAACTATTAACCGTTTTCATCAGCAGATATTAAAACAGGGTAGTGAAGAGCCACAGAAGTTTAGAATGAGTTCTTCAAAGCATATGTAGCATTTTAAGCTACTGTAGTGTTTTTCTTTGCCTAGGTGATGCAGAAATGTAGCGCTTCTGCATTTCTGAGATACTTGTGTTTCAAAACAAGCAAGAACATATGGCTTCCACTTTTCAATGTTAATAATCGCTGAGCATTTTTAATATTTGCAGTGCAAACTGTCTGATTTATGTGCAGCAACACTGCAACTGATGGTTTCTCATTTTTTTTGGCTGTGCCATAATCTTTTTTTGCTGCCTGACGGAGCCTTGTAGTATCTGATCAGTGCTGTAGTATCTGATCAACATTCTTGCTTGTAAAGTCAACCCCAAATGTTAAATACTTAGTGGGCACGTAATTGTGAATGGAGGAAAATACAGAAGAGTTACAATACCAGATATACCACCCAGGAAAAAACTGAGTCCTGACTTTGGGAATGATGTAAAAGCAGAAAAGACCAGGAAGGAGAATTGGAGCATTGAAGCTTATATCAGGAGTGTCGCGTTTTAAAAATGTGGAATGACAAGTTGTTACCAAGTTTTACTTTCTATGTTACTTTTCAAAAACAACTTTTCTATCTTCTAAGAAGACACCTTTGGTACCTGAGACAGCTTCATCCCCCGGGATCCAGAGTTCCCCCTTAGACCAGCAGGAATGCTGTGCAAGTAAAAACGGCAAAAAATGCCCTAGAAAGTCTTAACGTTTTCAAACTCGTATTTCTCTCATTTCTGAGGTTTCCTGCTTGGTGGGAAATGTACAGTCTTCTATTTGGAAAGGTGCCATTTTCTGACATGAGGCCGCACAGGGTTCGTGCTGTTACAGTATGTGTATGGGATTCCAGAGTGGAAACGTCCTCCAGGTGCTTTGGTGTCCTTACAGTCTTGTGCTCTTCTCTGCTCATCGTGAGATCAGAAGTTAAATGTCTTTGAAGAGTGATGGGGCTTTGGGCTAACAGAAAGCTCAAACCGTAGGAGAAGCAGAGTAAAGGGGGCCTGGGATTTTCTTAACGTTAATGGATTTAACAGCAAAAGAACAAGCAGCTATTGGCTGAACATAGAAGGCATTTATTGAACAATCTCTTGTTTGTTCCGCACAGGTTGTCAGTAAAAGCTTTGTCTTTTTTAACTGCAAACTCTTCAGAGTATAACTGATTGGGAAGAAAGTGAATTGATTTCTCTGCGCAGTTTAGGTAGCATTGGTGAGGGGAAGAACCTGTAAATCGAGTGGAGGAATGGACTTTTTTTTGTGTCACCAAGATAAAGGATGGCTATATGGCCATTTGCTTTCCTGCTTGCAGCTCGTGTGACTATCAGCGACACAAAGCACACAGTAGGTCCGCTCTGTAATTAATGAATATGGTGCGTTAATCTAACCAGAAGGGTGGTAGAATTAAGAACTCAGTTTCACCACAGTTGCTGTCTTTTAGTTATCGAGTCTTCTAAACCTGAGCATATTCTTGATTTAAAAACGGAAAATGACATCAAAGTACCAAAAAACCCCTTAGTGTTGAACTCTTGTAGGAAGATCAGTGCTGAACAATCAACTCTTTGATAGATTGACTTCGTAACGTGTTGAATTACATTATAAAACTACTGCATCTTCCTCATTTTTTTAATGAAAAGATTGCTCTGTTTTAACAGCACTTGAGAGAAACCGAGATGCTTTTTTCTAAATTGCTCATTTACGAAGGACGTCACCTCCAAGATTTCTTTGGATTAAAGCGTCTCAGTTACTTGTGGTATAGCGGGAGCTGATGGCTTAGTGGGACTTGTGTTCTGTTCACTTCTGTTTTCTGATTGCTGTGTCTGAACTTTCGGTGAGAGACCTTACTCCAGGAACCTCATGGCAGGAAAAAAAAGTGTATGTTCACAAAAGGAAAATTGTATGGTAGTGGTACACTTGTTCTGATTTGTCTTCACATCTATCATTTGAACTACGT
Source organism: Charadrius vociferus (assembly GCF_000708025.1). Taxonomy (NCBI): domain Eukaryota; kingdom Metazoa; phylum Chordata; class Aves; order Charadriiformes; family Charadriidae; genus Charadrius; species Charadrius vociferus. The sequence goes on from NW_009647680.1 coordinate 10,219,822, forward strand.
TGCTATCCAGATGCTGCAACTGTTGAATAATTTTAATAGTTCATTGTCAGGGTGTCCATTTTATACCTCTGTTTTCAGGCGCTTATAACTTGGTTTTCAATGCTCTTCAATAGGAAAGCCTGGTCTGAACTTACAAATAATTGTTTCAAATGACGTATTTTCACAAACTTCTTTGATGAAAAGTAAACGAGGGGTTTTTATGGCACCTGCTTTTTTGATTCACTTTGTACGCAGTAATTTAAATAAATCGTGGCAGTAATGCTAGCCCCCAGAACTGGTCTGACGAAGAGATTTGTATCATCTAGTTGAAAATGGCAATATATAGGCCTTGAAAATTGGTTTTGGTACATGTGCAGTGACTACTATTCACAGGCTTGTAATACGGATATAATGTGCAGCGCACACCCTACGTATGTATTTACATTTGACGTATGCTTCCAATTCACTGGGTATATAAAATCCTTAAATATATAAATATATATATATATATTAAAAAAAGATCAAATATCTTCAACCAAAACAGTAACTTTCTGAAAAACTTTTGTGTTGAATATGGTGGGGGAAACTCCAGCAATTTATGTGAAAGAGCACAATTCTGCAATTCCTTAAGCCTTTAAAACTTCTACAGAAGCATTTAGGATATTGTCTGAAATAAGGATTTGCAGGATCGAGCCCACATTTCCTGGTAGTCTTATTTTTTTTCTTCCCCTTTCCTAAAAGTTGTGCTGGGGACTGTACACTTAAAATGTTGGGAGACAGAAAATAAATCCAACAGAAATGATCCTTATTTTTTTCCAGTATATACTGATGTAAGAAAAATTCTATATGACTCATTTTTGGTGCTTTAGAGACCTAAACCTGCTAATCTGAGACCTAGCGGAGAGCTTTGGCTTCAGAAATATTTATCAATTGAAAACTATTTCTGAAGCTGGACACCCAGCAGTTGGGGTATCGAAGATTACTAGTCACTTCTGAAAACGTGCATCACTGACCAAGCTCTTATTTTAGATTAGGTGTAACTAACTGAGATAGTTCCAAACAGCAAAAACGTGTGCTTGGGAATTGATTGTCCCAGCGCTTCAGAGTAATTTAACTTATTTTGTATATTGCAAAAGATGTATATTGCTTAGTATGACACTTAAAAAGATTGTGTACAGCTTCTGGGGGAAAGAATAGAACACTCTAAAGTAGATAAGAAGTTTTTATAATTGAATACATGGTGTAAAGGCTCCAGATTTAACTGCAATTAAAAGGAAGTCCCACAACTTGGGTTTTTGACTATCATTTTGTAAATGCTGGCACCCCACACCTGAGCTGAGGAGCAGGAGAGGGGACAATATAGGAGTTAGAGGGGACACGGGCTTAATGAAGGCACGTGTGTCTGCGAATATATCTACTATTGCTACGTATAACCCCAAAGGTTACTAACGAGAACTGAACGATGGAGTCGCTCCATTCGCTCAGTTGGTTTACTTTGTGCACTTTGCAGCACTTTGTGTATAGTCAGTCTCACTGGTTCCCCAGGTGCAGACAGAGTCGCTTTCTCCTGCTGTTTGAACGCTCTTTCGGATGACAGCAGGAGATGGGGAATGGATGGAGGGAAATGGAATGGAAAAATGTGTATGCAAACCCCTGCCATTTGCAAGACAGGTCTCGGGCAGGCCTGAAAATGACTTCTGACTCGCCCTTTAAAGACTGTGTTTTTTCAATGGAAGTTCTCTCCATTTAGGAGAATCATCCCGATACCCTCCTTTTCTCATCCTGACCTTCAGAGCAACAGGAAAACCTATTCAGAGGTCTCCTTCCTTGAGGGAATCGGTGATGTTCCATCAGCGCTATGTGGATGTGGAGAATATTAGGATCAGTCCATAGAGTATTACGACAATGTTTGCCTCTGGGGACGTCGGTCGGAGTCCGCACAGTTTGCTTTGTTTCTTCCTCTTATTATGTCCCACACAACTAAACTGATTAGCAATACTTAGGTTAGTCTGTCAGAACTTGACTGAAATGATTCTAAGGGGATAAAGTCCTTCTACTAAAGCATACGATAGGCCTAGTTACCAGTGCAACATTTGTTAGTTAGAGCAGTTAAAAGTCCTTAATAGATACTAATCTGCTACTCGAGTTAGTGGTAGAAAAGGAAATCAAATCGTAAAGCTGTATGCCTTGTTTAGTTTTCCATCTCATACTCGTTATATGGACTCTAAAATCTTGTACAGTATCTTATTCCTATACTATATTCATTAAAATGGTACTCCTCCCCCTAACTCGCATTCAAAAAGATTTGTTATGTTAATGCCAATGCGGTTGCTAGTTCCTACCTGTGTTTCACAGCCCTCCTACAGCAGGCAGGAGATGGTATGTGACCGATTCAAAAGCGGAACGTCACCGTTCTCGGTATGCACGATGGTTCTCACGTAGGCACAAATCCTGTATCGGACAAACATCGGGTATATTCCTTGTCCCGGGTGACGCAGAACAGCTTACTTGCTAGCAGAATCGTGATCCTCCAATATTCTGTGAGAATTAGATCAAACCTGCCAGATAGGTCTCTTAAAATTTAAGATATACTTACATGAAATACAGTTTTGTCTTACTCCTGTGTGCTGTTCAGATGTTTGCAAAGAAACCTTCAGTTCCTTAAAAACGGTCTCATTCACAGTTGGCCTCGTTTTTGTTGTCTTTGGGAAAGTTCCACAACCTGAGCTCTTTACGTAGAGTTTAACCCTTGCATTTCTCGAGTCCCGAACCTTGGTTTTTCCATCTCCCTTCAATCATGACTTGCTACAGTATCAAAGGGAACGGACTGAGGGGACACACAGTGGGTGTGTGGGAGGAGGGGGAGATACGTTGAAAAAACTGGAAGTGTTATTCTTGTTGCACATAAATCGGGTGGTGCTTTCACTGTCTTTCCCCCCCCCACCAGTAATACCACGTGCATGTAAAACATGATTCATCCAAACTTTTTAAAATGGAAGTCATGGTGGCCTCAGTGCTCAAAGGGTTAACTGCAGTTTATTAACAGCTAATGTTTTTAGATTTGCAGTACACAACTGTTTAAATACTGTATTCCTTGTAAATGAAGTAAAAAAAAAAAAATGTTAAGGCTGGTGCCAATATTTTTGTTAATGAATTGTTCAGCGTTGTCTCTCACTACAGTCTGGTCAGAACTCTTTGTGTATAAGCTGGGCCTGAAGCCATTTTATAGCTTGTAGGCCTAATTGTGTAACTTTTCTTTCATAATGTTTTTGTTATAATATCTACTGTCATTTCTTTCATATAAATATGACATGTAAATTGTCATAATAAAAAAAAATTGAAATAACTTGACGTACAAAGTATAATGTGTATTGAAGAAACAAGTGCTTTTCAATGATCATCACATGTGCCCACAGAGGAGGGATTTCTTTTTTACTTCTATAATAAGCAGAGTAATGGCTGCTGCGTATCTTTCCAGCCTGTGATGGTGACACTGCTTGCCACAGGCATGGAGAACTCGGGGTTTATGTTGATTTTGTTACGGCAGCTCATCTGACAGAGTTTTTCTTTCTTTCACCAGCTCTGGCTGTCAGTGAGGAAGACCCGATGGATTTATTTTTGCAGTTGTGATAATCTTCTGCTTATGTTCTATCTTCTACGTAATTTTTTAAACCTAATTTCATAGTGATGTTGCAGTCACTCGACAAAAATCAGTAGCTGGAACAGGGTTCAGTGCTTGCCTTATGCAACAACATGCATTTTGTTTGCTGTTGGAGTTGTAAAATTACTGAATTAGCGGTGAACTCTTACAGCTAGGGAGAAAATCTGCCGGATTTGTTACCAGGATTTGTTTGCAAGGGCCATACTTGCAGCCGGCACCGTACCCAGCTAGCCTGTTCCAGCATACATCCGTGGTGCTAATGACAGGAGTTAGGTTCATTTATTTAGGCTGAGACATGTAAAACCACTAGATGAAAGCCTGCAGAGAAGCACTGGTGATGCAGATGTTCTGACATGTGGTTACGGCAATGGCCATTGACGATGTTTTAGGACTTTAACAGGAAGAAGTCAGGGGGAGAGAAGTGAATCAAAGAAAAGGGTGATTTCTTTCCATGTGAATCACTCAAGCCCATCAATCTTTTCTTCTTTGAATGCGTCTGTGGTCATAGTCAAGCTACCGTGTGTTCCTGTAGCGATGAGTTGTTGTGTAATCCATACACGTTGCTGTGAAATCCATCCCCCTATCCAAAATGAGATACCAAACTTACATTTGCATTTTTCATGAACTCTGGGTGTTTTAAGTCTGAATCGGCCACCTTACGGCAGGTAGTGCCCTACAGTCAGTAGAGAGACAGAGTCTCCCTGGAGCGGTGGGTCTTACCTTGTGTCCTAAGATGACTCTTAACCCTGTGAAGGTACCTGCTTTTCTCCGTTGCCTCTAAACACAGCCCTCGTTGACCAAATCACTCTTGAACATCCAACATTCAGGCGTCGGTGTGGGGATGGATTGTAACTCACTTTTTAAAGCTCTTACAGCTGAGGAAGAGAGCTTTCAAATAGTGTCATTCTGTTTTCTTTGTGAACTTACAGGAAACGTCTGCCTACCTGCTCTGAACTTCTGTTAGATTCTAGACTCAGTACTGGAGTATGAAGTATCTGGATCTTGTAAATGAGGAAGATGCGGATTTGTCCTCCTCCCAAACGCCTCAAAACCAACTTCCCAGCCTGGGTTTCAATCATATCTAAACCCAGAGCAGTATGTCACACAAGAAAGACTCGCATTTGTGTGCAGGAGGAGAAACAAACTCTGTATTGCTCTGCTGCAGTGGCTTAATTCAACTTCAGTCATTCACTGGAGTGCTGTGTCCAGTTCTGGGCTCACCAGTTCAAGAAAGACAAGGAACTGCTGGAGAGAGTCCAGCAGAGGTCTATGAAGATGATCAGGCGACTGGAGCATCTTTCTTAGGAAAGGCTGAGAGCACTGGGGCTGTTCAGCCTGGAGAAGAGAAGACTGAGAGGGGATCTCATCAATGCTTATCAGTATCTAAAGGGCGGGTGGCAAGAGGATGGGGCCAGACTCTGTTCAGTGGTGCCCAGTGGGAGGACAAGGGGCAACGGGCAAAAACTGGAACACAGGAAATTCCATCTCAACATGAGGAAAAACTTCACTGTGAGGGTGGCAGAGCACTGGCACAGGCTGCCCAGAGAGGTGGTGGAGTCTCCTTCTCTGGAGATATTCAAAACTTGCCTGGATGCTTTCCTGTGCAACTGCTGTAGGTGACCCTGCTTTGGCACAAGGGTTGGAGTAGATGACCTCTAGAGGTCCCTTCCAACCCTGACCATTCTGTGGTTCTGTGATTCAGAAATTTTAATAAAAGACAATCTAAAGGAGTTGTCATGTGATTTCTAGTTAACTACAGAGGTGGTGAGGGGTCTCTATGGCTGGTATGGACAGCGATGTTATGTAACAGGGGATGGACACGAGCACAACTATTGATTAATAACCACTACGTGTGACGAATGGGTGTTTCCATGTATTTCTATCTCTTCCCACCAGCTGCTGCAGTCTGATCTGTATTCATGGATGAATTCACAGATTTTTGTTTCCAGATAAGCACTTGTCTTGGTCTGGCAAACTTGAAGATGGTCGGGAAACTTCCTTTTCCTCATCTCCTATTGCCTCTGATGTTTTTTTTCGAGCTATTCCAGCAGTGCTTAAATATCACTTCATTGTGGAAATTGCTTTGATTTCGACCAAAGTGTTTATTTGTATGAATAATAATTATTTGCATAATTAGAATCCAAAATGGACAGGTGTGGCTGAGGAGCTTCCCAAAACATTTTGGAAAGCTCAGCCTAGAAGAACCACTTTATGTTTTTGTTTCTCCTGCTTTCTTCACATGTTTTCTTTTTCCAGAATGTGCTGCTTTGGCTCCTTACTATCCAAGACCGTAACTAGGCAAGTCCACAGAAGGGAAAGATGGAGACCTAATTCTTTTAATCGGTTCGTGTTTGTGAGAACCTGGGTTTGCACACAGGTAGGTAAATGACTCCTTAAAAGTAAATTCAAACTGATGAAAGGGAAGATGGAAAACCATGACAACAACAACTGCATGGGCTCTTGGGGAGTATGTTGCTATGGCAGGAGCACTTGCCAACCTGAAAAGTCAGGGAGAAGAGAAGTCTGCAGTGGCGCTGCCTCTCTGATGGAGTTATCAGGAAGATCCCCTGACAGCGACATACTTCACTGGTGCAGACTGAATGTTACCATTCATCTATCCACGCTCTACTGGGGTAATCCCCGTTTCTTACTGCAGCAGCATGTGTCACAGGACGAACTTCCTGCAGAAATGGTGTAAATCCAGGGGGAGAAGCGGGGCCGGTGCTCGTGAGGTGACGGCAGCCTTCCCGTCGCTGCAATCCGCTGTCCCAAGGCCACCCCAGCTCCCTGATGGCAGCGCACCAGGTACAGACCATAGTAGCATCAGGGTCCTGATCCCAAGTTCATCAGTGCTGAGGGAAACCAACTGGATATCCTTTAAGCAATTCGGGTCCTCGTGACTTCCCTTTTCTTCTCCACGTGTACTACTGTATCGTGTGTATGTAGCACTGGGTGCTGCCCATCCACCTAAAATTCCCTTTCCAGCATCTAATAATGGTCACTGAGAAGCTGCTGTGGTTTTTCCCTTTGTCACCTGTCCAACAGAGATTTACAGCCCAAAATACGTACGGTGCCCATCAGCTGTCACTGGGCAGTGATCACCTCAGTGCTCCTCTGTGCTTCTCTGTTCCAGATAATGAAAATTTTACTCAAAACCTGCCCGAGACAGATGCTCCTGGCACACAGACTGCACCGTTCTGCAGAGAGGCCGCGACTGACCCTCAGGAACACGGACGTTTTGGGGTGAAACGCCGCCCCTTCCCCTGCGGGTCGACGAGGGCCGCCGGGCTGGCGGGAACGGCTCCAACATGGCGGCGGCGCGGGCACGCGCAACCCGCCCGCACCATCGAGACGTGCCTAGAGCGGCCCTGAAGCGGGAGGAGTTCCGCTTCCGGTGGCCGTCGGGGCGGTTCCGCTTCCGGCGGCCGCGGAGGAGGAGATGGTGGAGGAGGGCGGCGGTGGCGGCGCCATGAGTTTCCTCAAGCGGGTCCCGCCGCCGGCCGAGGGCGGTCGCCATCAGAGATGGTTTACGGATAAATTGTTCTGATTCCTCTCTCCATGGCCTCTGCTTTGAAGCTTATGGAGCTGTCTGGACTCTTTGCATTGCTGGTGGCTGTTAAAGTAGGGTGGCTTATGAGGGGCTTCCCCTGGAGGCTGGTGGGGACCAGGCCTGGGGGGTGTGGGGTGTGTCTTCTCCTCTGAGGGGAGTGTGGGGCCATTCTGAGGGGCTCTATCCCTTGAGGGGACCTGCCCGAAGGAGAGGGGGGATACGACTCGGATAAGGGGGGGCTGTTGTGTGTGGGAGGCCCTCAAAGAGAGCTGTGAGGGGCAAGCTGTGTGTGTGTGTGTGGCCACTATTCCTGCAAAACCTGCTGTAAATGGTGTTTTAAACAACGCAAGAGGGAATAGCGCAGCCAGGGAACCCAGCTGGCACATGGAAATCACACGGCACCTCTCTTTCGTTGACAGGGGAGTGAACAGGGCTGTTGGTTTTCTGTTGTTAATAACAGCAGAAAATGAATAACTCCTGTGGTTCTGTGGCGTCTCTCACATCGCATTAACCACACAGACACACTGTGTTCTTACGAAGTAGAAATAAGTTAGGTTCTTGTGGAAGATGTTGTCTGAACTTTTTATAATGTCCTTTAAATCCTCCCTGCATTGTACAGTTCAAGAAGACACCTTATTGATAAAGGCAATGTAATTTTCTTTAACCGTGGAAAGATACTCTAAACATAATATATTTCCACAGTGGAAGAGTGTTGTTAGGACAAAAATGTCATCTAAACCGTGTGCTGAGGAGTGAATTATCTTTTAAAACCTTTAGACCCTGAAGCGTTTATAAAACAGGTAATACTATTTGAGAGAGTTTTTGCCCCACCTGAACTTGTTAGTGATGTTGCATTCCTCTTGGAGAGGAATCTCTCTGGAATGTCAGGTGCTGTTTTGTTTAGTTGCAGATACAAAGGTTTCTGTTCGTGCAGTATCTGCTGTCAACACGTATCATGTTGAGTTTCCTTGTAACTTGCTTTCAGTAGATTTTTGTGTGAGGCACATACAAGTCTGCCAGCTTCCTCCCAACATGTTTCGAGCACGTCGCAGAGCTTTTATCAGAGTCACTTACTGGTAATGAATAGAAAACGCCAGCGTTTGCAGGAGTGCTGTGCTGTGGGAGAACCGGGTGGACAAAGCGGCTTTGGATCCATGTACTGACTCTGCATCAACAGCTGTAAACACTGGGAAGTGTCCAGTCGAGGCTAGGAAAGAAATTCCTCACTCCCACTTCACTAGCTCTTGTTCTCAGCCAGGTTTCCTGAGGCGAGGAGCCTCCTGTGACCTTTTCAGTGGTTTAACAAAACTTGCAGTGTTAACAAAAACTTGCAAATGCTGAGTTTTGCACGTGGTGGAGGTCTCGCTTTCTGTCTGTCAGTATTTCTGTTCGCTGTCTGACCTCATCAATCACAGACACCCAAAACTAGCTTGGGCTTGATTTCTCGGCTGCTAGAAATATGAAGGAGCTAACAGCCCAGTAGTGACAACCTGTGCTGTGTCTTGCTGTCGTTAGGGATGAGAGTGAAAATGGGGGGAAGCAGAGGTTATAGCGTGTAAGTTGTGAGGGAGGGAAACCATAACCTGGCTTCGTTAGCTCTGCTGATCCCAGAACTGGTTGTTTTTCTACATACAGGCCCATACCCACATCAGATCTATAATCTTCCAGAAATTACAATTACAGTTCCTTTCAGTATTCACTTTATCTTGAAAAACTACAGATTATTTAATAGTTTGAGTTACAAGTCACGCTCTGGAACCTCTGCAGTAAGCCTTGGGATCGTAGATATCTACAGGGAGGAGAAAGTGAAGAGCCAGGGAGGGAAATTCAGGGTTTAGTGTAAATGCGGTAAAGCTGAAATGTTTTTAGGGTGCTCAGCTTCACATTCTTTAAGAAAAGGTTTCTTTTACCTCAGCTGTTAGTTACGCTGTTCGAGCAGGTCCAGGGCTCTGTATTACCGGAGAGTGGGGTAAGCGCCTTGTCTGGAATTGCTCACTTTTGGGGGTTGGTTTGCTTTTCTGCAGGTGAGTCAGGTACCTTTAGATTCCTCTGTTAGTTTATAACTCGTCTCTCTTTTTTTTTATTTTTTTTTTTTTTTCTCTCCTTGTTAGTCGCCTGTCTTGGCTGGAAAACTCTGGAGTTGGCTTCTCCTTGGATTATCCCACCATAAGTTTACACGCCGTCTCCAGGGACCTGAGCGCCTACCCATGGGAGCACTTGTACGTCATGGTGAATGCCAAATTTGAAGGTATGCCTGGAGTGTTGCTTCATGTTCCTGAGCAGCATGATTTCTTCTTCAAAGGGAGTAAAATTTTGTTTTTGAAAATTAAATGTTTCATTCAAGTCATAGCTTGTATTTTCTTTCTCAGTTCTCTGAAGGATAGTTATTTTAGAAGTATAGCTCTGCCCTTGTTTAGAGGCACTTCTATGCTGTTCTGGTCTCAGCATGTGAATACGTACAGCTGGAGCTGCTGAAAATTGGTTCTCTGCTCTCTTACACTCATTTTAAACAATTTAGTTCCTCTGCTCTCTCCCTGTGATTCCAGCTTAAGTATCATTTTTGCTTTATTGAATTTATGTTAATGTTGCTAACCCTCTCCAGGCTTTTCGAATTCCTGCTGTTTCACATTAGCCTGCAAGTGCTCACTCATTTTCTCCCACAGCTTGCTTAAAAAAAATACGACAATAGCTTGTGTTACTGGGCTTAATGGATCTTTGTAGTTTTCGCACGGAGCCAACCTTTTGCCCCGTCTTGCTTTGACCTAGAGAAACGCAGCTTTCTGTTTCATTCTTTGTATGAAGATTTTTTTTATATTTTTAATGTATCAGTGTGTTTCTTCTGGCAGACCTGTTAATATTTTAAGTGTGATAAACTGCCATCTCAATTTAAGAGTAGCAAGTGTTAAATCTTGAGCAGGTCTCCTTTCTCCTTGATACCCACCTAGTTGTTGTAGTTAAAGGTTAAAATGTGGTGTTTAATTTTTCTTTAAATATTCTATACGCTGAAAGTACTGACAAGACTGAGGAGGCAGACGTGTTTTTAACCTATTAATAATTTTTAGTATTTCCTTGTCATGTTACTGATGTTCTCTGAAAGTTTGTCACCACAAATAATATGAGAATGTGTATGTCACCTCTTGGTTCTTCTTCGCTCATTTTCCTTTGTGTTTGCTTTGAAGTAAACTGAGCCTAGTCTGAAGAAAGATGTTGTTTACAGCTTCTAATTCATTCTCGGAAGTGTGTTTGAAAATAGGTATATAAATCCTTAATAGACTGATTTTTATGGGGGTTTTTTTGTGTGGAGTTTGGGTTTTGTTGGGTGGTTTTTTTTGTTTTTTGTTTGTTTTTTAAATATATGAACTCTGGCTACCATAAATCTTCTACAGCAAGCAGAAGGTTTGTTTAGTTTTCAAGTCTGTCCCTGGCCCGGGATTTTAACTGCTGAATAGTGTTAAACCCAAACCTCTCCACTTCTTTGGCTGCAAGAGTCTTCATTTCTTACTTGGGCAGGGTACATTTTGTTCTTCCTCTGAAAGTTTTTGTTGCGCTTTCTGTGTGTGTGTGCCTTATCCTCGCCCCTTTTTTAGCGAAGGCAGTTGGAGGTTGACTTCATTGAAAACAAAGAGCTGGACTCAGCAGTAACAAGCTGTGCCCGCGGGTGTCAGCTGGAAAAGGCTTGGGTAGCTTCCTCGGACACTTCATTCTTGGGGGCAGCTGGCTGGCAGCTTCTTGGCTTCTTCGTATTCTTGGCGGTGCCGATTTTGTTTGTGATAAAAGCCGCTCTCACTGGAACAGCCTTAACTATATTCCTCTTTTTCTGTAGAAAATAATTATGCACTTTTGAGGCTGTCAGTGCAACGTCCCCAGCCACAAAGCGATGAACTACAGCCATCATTGTGCAAGTAGATGATAATGATTGTGAAGTGTGGGGTTTTGGAGCACAGTTGTTTTCAGTGAGGATCAGGTAGATTTCCTGAAGTGCCTGAATACATCATGTGACCATTGCAGACATCTACAGTAGTAAAATTATAAATAGAGAATTTTTGTGTGCGTTCCAACTGTTGTCGAGGTGCTGTGAAAGGGCATTATATATCCGTAATGTGGGTGGGAGTGGGCGTTTGTGCCTCTCACAGGTTGTGTCCAGGTTTCTGATTTGATTACCTGTGTGTTCAAGAAAGAAGAAACAAATGTGACTTTTTTTGACAAAATAAACATGTTTCTCTTAAATCTTTCAATTTCCTAAAGAAGAGGAGACAAAAGAGGCTCCCATGGCTGAAGGGGAGGAGGAAGACAGTGATGACGACGTTGAACCAATTGCAGAATTCAGATTTGTACCTAGCGACAAATCAGCCTGTAAGTGGAGGGGGAAATTGCATTTTAGCTTAAAGTCCTGGCTATCTGTGGAAGACACTGGGGTATAGAGATGTAAATGACATGGTCCTTTAGTGTCCTTCTCTAATTATTTGATTTCTATGTGCTGAAAAGAACAAAGCAAATTGTTCTATCTTGCTTGAAACTGGAATATTTCAAGCAGCCACTTCTCAAGGAAAATTCCAATGCTTTAAAATAGAGACTTTTAAGTATAAATACATGATGTGGATCTTACTTACATACATTTGTAGAGAACGTGTATGGCAAACATCTTTTTGATTACAAATCCAGTGATATTGTGAGTCAGCGACAATTTTATTAGGAACATACTGATGTCCAGATGCTACCACTGGAAAGCAGTCGTACCCCATCTGGTGTGGAGCTTGCAGCTGGATCTAAGTTTTAAGGATTTTATGTATTAGGTGCTGCAAGGAATCCTGCAGTGGATAACTGCAGACTGAATTGTCCAGAGACAAGACTTTTTCAGCAGTGAAATAATGGAAGAGTGTTGTTAAGAGGATAAAGCACCAGGCTGGATCTGGGAAACCTGGTTTGTTTCTTGCATGGCTGCTTGGACGATGTTTTCAAATACGAATTCAGTGGTGGTTCTGGTAAAGGGATAGTCTCAGTCTCTTTGATAACTCAGTCCAGGATTTCTTGCCTGTTGTTGTGGGGTATAGGTGGAGAAACGAGGGAGGTTTGTGTTGATTTGTGTTCCGACAGTGGAAGCCATGTTTTCAGCCATGTGTGAATGCCAAGCCCTGCACCCAGACCCAGACGATGAAGATTCAGACAACGATTATGAAGGAGACGAGTACGATGTGGAGGCCCGCGGTTTGTAACAGTTATTTCTTTTGAAATACCTACCAGCTCCTGGATACCTGGAACGTCTCCAGTGGTATCTGTCATGAGAATGGTTAGGTCTGTTAAGAAGTTCCTTATTGCTCATCTTGCTGAAGCGTTCTTTATGCCACAGGCATAGTGTAAAAACTCAGAAATCTGCAGGAAATCTGAAGTTTAGCTGTCATAAGTCATTGGAATTCAGCAAAAAACACTGCTCTCATTCTCAAAAGCCCCAAGACACATATATCAGCCTTTCTTGTTCCCAGTGGATGTTCACGAGTTCGGTGCCATTGCTGTGGCGCGGTCAATTCACATCACTCTGTATTCTGTACCCGATGTAAGTGGCCTTTTAATCTCCGTCAGTTAATCTGAGCATAATTTACCTGGCTGTTGTCCTGTTCTTCCACCCCTGCTCGATCCAGGCTCCTAAACTCAGGTCTGATAAACATCAACTTGTTTTTGCAGAACTAGAACAAGGTGACATCCCGAGCTTTTACACTTACGAAGAAGGACTGTCGCACTTAACTGCAGAAGGTCAGGCCACTCTGGAGAGGTTAGAAGGCATGTTAGCCCAGTCTGTCAGCAGTCAGTACAACATGGCTGGAGTGAGAACAGAAGACTCGATAAGGGAGTTCGAAGGTAAGAAATGCTTTTCTTTTACTAAAGTATGTGAAAGCAGTGGTTCTCCAGTCTGGCCGGGATTTCCTAGTGTGATTCCCTGGAATAGTGATAGGGTGAAGTTGATTTAGAATTAAAAGAAAATTAAACTTGTCAGTCTACACTGGGATTAGGAAGCAATTTCCACTCTAAACAGTTAATACTATTTTTATAAAATACCCTAAATTGTAAGCTAGTAATTCTCTTTACAGAGGTCAGCATGAATTCAGAATCATTGAAATATACTGGAACATATTTTTAAAAAATCTGCTTTTCTGAAGGATGCTGTCTTTTAATGCTACTGATCGTTCAAACGTATATTTAAGGAGTAAGGTTTCCTTTTGTAGGTAAAACCCCTCAATCTCTCAAATTTTGTCTTTTCTGCATGCTGTTTTCACTGGAGCAATATATTACCTGGGAGAAGAACAGGGAAGTAGTTTAGTACCATTGCTTCTTTTTTTGATATAAATCTTGGTGTTTTAGTATGGCTTGACGTTTTTGAAGGATGAAAAATGGTGTGGCTGTTGTGGATTTCTAGCCATCACTTGTCGAGAATACTCAACAGAATAATAACTAATCTGCTCTGATCCACATGGATGATTTTTTAATCTTTATTTGCTTTGTCAGTTGTTTATGTGTTCTTTGTTCCACGACTTTGAATAAATTTAAATAATGTAAAGATAACCGTAAGTGATACAGTCGTATTCTAGCAGTACCCTTCATTTGATAAAATTTGTCAGGCTTCTGAGCCCCAAAATTTTGAAAATTAAAATAAATTGAACAGCAAGTATGCCACATATCTCAAAGCCATCTTCATCAGTTTTATTCGCCTTCCTGATCTTCTTTGCTACGGTACTGCTTCTTAATTTGCTACAATTATTGATATCTGCGGGGCTGCTGAGTTTCAAAATTCTGTTATTTTTTGACTTTGTAGCAGAGAGTGATTGTTCCTTTTTTTTTATTTTCTTTTTTTCAAATTTATGATTGCTGAGAGTGATTTCGGAACAGGATCCCGCCTCTTTCTGGTAGCATGTAATTAAAGCTTTTAAAAGGAATCATGGCATTTGTTACACTGAAACTTCATTTAAAAAATGAAATAGTTTAAATCCCGCATTTAAGTCTTTTAATAAGATAGGGTGAGGTGAGGCTATAGGAAGCGGTGATGTCTTAAAGTGACCGACTGATAGAGCTGCAACAAAACCAGAAACTTGTGAGCACATCAGGGTTTTCTTCGGCTGCTTTCAGAAATTCAGTGAAGGAGTTTTCTGCTCTGGCCGTCTCTTGTCAACAGAGGGCACTCGCTCTCTTTCGTGTGCTAACATCATCCGCTTGCGAGCCTGAGGCGTTACGCAGCCTTGGCTGTTGTTTTTCAGATGGGATGGAGGTGGACGTGGCACCAGTAGTGGCGGGGCAGTTTGAAGACGCAGAAGTTGATCACTGAGGAGGACGTACGCTGCTGTAAGTTCTTCTGTCTTCCAACACCAATGCTTTTTAGTCCTGCAGAGCATTCCGTCTCTGAAATTTGCATAATGCACGTGATCCCAGACCTCCTGCAGGAGGTATTTTGTGATATTAGGACGATGGTGATTTAAGAAGGACAAGGTAGCTGTAGTTACCGCAAGTACGGAAGGATATTCAATGATCTGCCCAAAATTGCCTGTCGGCGTAAACCATCATGCTGCATGGATGCACCTGTCTGGAAGACGGGTCAGCTGTTTGGTAAATTACGAATTGTCCGATCTCAAAGGCTCTTAGATGCTGATATATGAATGCTGGAGCCATTGCTGGGAAGTTACTGTCCTTAGTATCCATTATTTCGCCCTCAGTGTGCAAGATTTCCCAGGCCTTTCAAGGGGGCAGAACACTTCACAGCGCCGCAAGTCCACCTCTTCCTTCACTGTAAACGGAGCAGGAACAGTTGCCGGTAAAGTTACTGAGCAATCTGGATGGGATTGTTGTCAGAAGTGCACAACTTGGAGACAACACCCTGCTGAGGTGGTTGTGCCAGTGTGCCCTCTTCCCTACCATCACCCGTACTGCTTTTTTCCTGTTAGTGGCATTACAAGATGTGCCAGCGTTTCCTCGCTGGCGTTGGGTGGGAGAGGAAGAGCAGCTTCTTCTGGGACTGTGTTTGCGGTGATGCACAGCCCCAGCGGGGTGGTCATTCCACCTCTGCTTCAGCAGTGCCCATTAGTGCCCAGTTTGCACGTGTTGCTCAAGCGATGGTGCCTTGTCCCTGTTCTTCTGCCTCTCTCGGAAGTGAGACTGTGAGCGCAGAACTATCCCACTTGAAATGCTGGAGAAAACAGTTGGGGGGCAGACAGCCAAAAGCTCAGGGGAGGAAAAAGGAAAGGGGCAAGGGAGGAAAGGGCCACAAATAAGATGAAAAAAAAAATAAAAAAAATCAATGGAAATGGGTAAGAAGTAGTTGGTTAGGGATTACAGCGTCACTGAGAAAGATGCTACAGCCTCTGAGAAAGGCTGTTGTGGAGGGGTGATGCGCATCTGCTCTCCTCCTGTTGCTTACTCTTCTTTGTTTCAGAATTTCTGAAATTCTGTTTTTCTGAGTTTTCTGATCTCAACCACTGGGCCTGAATTAGTATTTATTGTTTGGTGTAAGAGCTTAAACTTTCCTTCAGTTGCTTTTCCTACCCTGGGAAAGACTTTGCAGTACAGGGTGGAGTTCTTCCCAAAAAAGTAAAGATACCGGTTGCTCCACCACTGGACGGTTATCGTATTTGATAAAAGGCACATTTTAAAATTAGGGAAAACTCTCCAGGTGTAGATGAGGTGCCTCTTAGTGAATGGAAAGCTTGGTCCTGATGACTTCATCTCCAAGATGATTTTGGTCCATGGTTTATAAAAAAAAATGTAAAAAAATAAAATCGTGCTGTTGAAAATTCAAATTTGAACGCTCGTTGTCGTGGTTTAGACTTGAGCAGGATTAAGGAGAGTTAGTGGCTGGTAGCAGATCTCTGAGGAGCCTGAAAGTGCTGGTAGAATACACCCTGTAAGACGTAGTCTTGGTCAGTGGAATTCTTCCTGCTGCTTAGTCTGTGCGTTCCACGGTGCAGCAGGTGGCTGTGGGAGATGAACGCTGCAAGAGGTGACTGGACAGGGAGCCCTCCTGTCCTTCTGCTGAGGGGCTGATCCCTGTCGGGGCAGATCAAGTGATCCGCAAGTGCAGCGTCAGGTGTGGCTGCAGGTCGCAGTTTGGGAGCTGTGGGTGTGATGGGCCTTTTTAAAGTAACCACCAGCCTGAGTGTGCTGATGTAATTTAAGTAAGTTCAAAAACCCGGGATCTACGGCAGCAATAAACAACTGAAGGCGCGAAGTGACAAGAACAGCTCTTGCAGGTCTGTGCTAATCACCCTCCTAACAAGCTTGGTTTGGTTCTACACTCTGAAAATAGGGGCAGAGAGGGAGCACGCTGTGATCTTCTGGGTACTCTGTGGAACAGCTCAGCCCTTTTAACCTTCTGAACTGCAAAAAATGATCTACAGGAACATCTTGTTGGTGATCCTTTAGAGAGCAACGCGCTGCCCGGCCTCTAAAGCGATGCCCTTGTGGGACGCTCATGTTGCATGTTACTGCTCGTTACCTAAATGAGATGTGACAGTTGCTTGCTGAAGCTCCTGGAAGACTTGCTGATAGTTGATGTGGGACATTTCCACTAGTCTTGTAATAAGCGGCGTTTTTGTCTGTCGCATCACGAGGTTGCGTAATTGTTCCGAAGCAACCGGCGTGTCTGCGCGTGGCGGCGTGACAGGGTCTTCCAGGGCACAGGCGTACAACTGCGGATTGTGAGCACATGCTGTCCTTAGCTGACCTGAGTTTAGAGCTGCTGTCAAAGGCAAAGATGCTCAGCCCTTCTTAAAATTAGTGGGTTTGCAGTGAAGTGCTGTCCTCCGGGACTGTGAACTATTCTGTAAAGATTAATAAGCTTTTATTTTCATGCAAATTATGTAAACTTGGTGTCTTGTATCTTTCAGATTCCTCTTGTGGCACTTCCAGAATAAGCTGTAAAACTGAAGGCATTGCTGTGACTATCAGGAGTTAACCTTTCTTTTAATGACCTAAGCTTAGACATCTAGGTCCATAGATGCTTTTATCGACGTTTAAAACAGGGTTTGACATTTGTGACCACTATGGGGTTATTTAAAAACAAAACAAACAAAAAACAATAAAACCTCTTGCATCTAACACTTGAATGGGGCTAATCAGGGGGTCATTTCAAAGAAGCCTTTGTAGGAATTCTAGGACTTCAGAAATAAAGCTGTAAGTAGAACAGGATTTTAGATTGTCCTAGAATTTTCCATATTTTTGTACCTATTCATTGCGTCAGTGGAGTAGAACGGCAATAGAAATGTTACAAAACTCGACTAAAAGGAAATAGGGTTGGCCAAGGATTAAAAGCAAAGCTAAATGTAACGCCCCTCAAGTTAACTGGCTTTCGCAGCTCAGTGCTGTCCTTTTCATTTCACCGACAGCAGAGTTTGGGTGGTAGAGGAGATGGAATACAGTCTGTGGAGTCCTGAAAAAGAGAACTGTTTTGTGTCTTTGTATTAAATGTTAACAAGATTGTTAAATAAACTAAGATTTTTTTTGTATCTCACAACCAACTCTGTGTTGCAGTTCTCAGTCCTTTACTTCAGCAAGCGGCTGGCAACTCTGAGCTGAGTTTTAGCACTCTTCTATAACAAAAAAGAAAAGTCCAGTGAAGCCATTTTCATCATTTACCTACACGTGAGAATAAAAGGGCAGAACATTTGCAGAGTGCGCTGTAAGACAGAATTAGTCTGACACATCCCAAAGGTGGGAACCTGGCTTTACATTGCCAAGAGCTTAGTCCTGCTGGAGCTTTTACCCTTTCACCTCTCTGCGTGGTAGTGCTTTTGCCCTGGGGCAACGTTAGCAAATTCAGGTGTCGTCGTCCCCCCCCCCAGTATTCAAATGAAAGTCTAAACTTTTTCCATTTTCATTTGAAGTTGACTTGTAAAATTTTTTCAATATTATGTTGGTTTATGAACAGTTTTCTTTACGAGCCCTGAACTCTTGGAATCCTATTGAGTGGTCCTGCCTTGCTTAGCACGTTGGGTTTCAAAGTATGTGGAAATTATAACCACTCTGTTGAATATTCATTAGGAACGCCTGTCAAATTACTGGTGATTTAATAGTGTTGTGAACTATTGATGTTGCGGATAAATTAGGTATTTAGCATGTTACACAACAAGATATTCTACTTTCTAGCCCCTTTATATACATATGTATATATATTTATGTAAATGTATGCATGTTTTCGTTAGGGATACGGAGTGCCAAAGGAGGGTATGGTGTGATGCTTTAACTTTTTGCACTGGGATTTGGAGAATCTGCATGGGGGAGATTTTTGGGACAGCTAAAACTCTACCAGCACCATAGTTTAGGAGAGAAGGCTCATGCGGTTCTCAGTCACCATTCGTCATTAAAACAGACTGGGTTTTTTTAGTTTGGGGTTTTTTTTAGTTTGTTTTTTTTTGTTGTTGTTGTAAATCTAGTTGTTGGAGTGTGGTCTTTCTGTTGTTTTTCATATTAAACTGCAGACTGCCCGTTACCCATCCTGGCACATGGGCACAGTTAACCCAGAGGGCAGCTGGACCGCACTCGGCTCCCCTCAGTGCTCTCGCACTCCGTCCCGGCAGCAGGAAGCTCCAGAAGGAGAACTGGTTTTGTCCTGCTGCCAAGCTCCCGGTGCAGGCATCTTACGGTGCTTCCAGTCCCATCAGTGGAGCAAGATTAACGTGGTGAGGTGGAAACAAAGCCGGCTGAGCCCTGAAGGTAGCACTGAGAAGTGTGGACTGACAAGTTTTATTTTCATTAACGCTTTGTATTTAAGCTGTGTTCTGGGAACATTTCATAAACATTCATTACTTTGAATGTAAAATACTAATTTTTGGCTGTACTACCAAAAATAGTTAAATTCCTCAGGTTTTAACCTAGTTTTATTTTTCATTCTTTCTGCTACTTTTGGGGTTTTTTGCTTTTGCTCTGCCTTAATTTAGTCAATTTAAGGCTTGTCTATTTCTTGGTGGCTTTTATTTTCATTTTATATTCTAGTAGCTATAAATAGAGCAACTACTTGTTAATCACCCAGATTTGTACCATTTTTTTTAAAACCTCTACATTATGCCAAAATAAACAACGTAGACATACAGAAGTCAGAGCTGACCTCTTTGCTTCATGGACTTTGCTTTTGCAGGCCGTCAAAAATGACGTTGAAGTAGGGCCTCCTGTCTAACACCTCCTGGCTTCCCATAGACTTGTATCTCTGTTTTCTCTTTTCCCTGGCAGACAGTATTTATGCTCTTTGAGGTTTATTTTTTGAGACCTTTACCCTGTGGGCCTCGTGGACTCAAAGGAGACCTGCAAATCAGTTCATTATGCAGGAAATGTAAGAAATGAGGCTAAAAACTGGGCTTGAGTACACCAGTGAAGGCAAAGTCCCAGGGGAAAAAAGAATTGGTAAGGTATGGATCACTTTAAAAATAGGTAAAAGGGATAAAAAGTAGTAAAGCAAGAAAGCGACAGGTAAAAGCCTCTCAAAGCAGCTGTTTTAGAAGCAGTACATGTTATAAAAATACATGTTTTTCAGAGGTCTCATGCGTCGGGTTTCTGTTCTAGCAGCCCTCCGTGGCCGAGTTATAAATACGATGTAAAACCAGCTGAAGGCTCACACCTTGTGAGGCTCACAGTGTGGTGGTGCGCAGCCCTTGCCATGAAGAGTTTTAGCAAAAAAAAGTTTCCTTTAGCAGGCCTACACGCCCTCGGATCAAAGTGCTGCTGAACGATAACCAGCAGTTCTAGTTTTCTCCAGTGTATTAGCAAGCTGTTTTTTTTATTTTATTTTAATGTCTGAATACAGGGTCGTGGATTAAGACTCTCTTGTATGAAATGCATGTTCAAACAGTCGATTTCATTTTGCAATATAATTTTAAACATACCTTGGAAGATTAAAAGGAGAAAAGATTTTATTGCAACAAGTAAATTACATGAAAATATTTACTTCCCAACTCTTGCAAAACAGATAGCTGACAGCAGTAGCTGTTTAAGACTTGGTTCATAATTTTACTGTGGAAAAAAAAAACAACCCTGATTCCCTCCCTTCCTCTTAGAATATGGTCTGCAAGGTGACATGGGTAATGAGTCAAGGGGTCTACTCCTGGGTCGTTGTAGAAATTGTTAAATCATCTCTCCTTTCAAACTAAGTATATAGAATGAAAATGAATTTAGTCTTAAATTTGAAAAATATATTTTGGCATACATAAAAATGAAGGTGCCTGCAGAAGAAGAAACCTTACGCTAGAAAGAGAACTCCAGAGGATGGTACCTGTCGGTGGTGGTCTCCTCTGCTGTGGCTGTAAAGGGCACGTTTGTGCCCGTGTGGGTATGTAGCTTTCCTGTGGTTTTCGCTCTTTATTCTCCTATATTGCAAATTCATTTATTTCAAGAAAAATATCTGGTAAGAGTTACATAAAATCAAGTTCCACGTGATTCATCCCTATATACTTTGTCTATTTTGCTATGTGAAGAGGCAGCAGTAATCTCAGATACAGTCAGGATTGGGTTTTGGTTTTTTTTTTGTTTTTTTTTTTTTTGCTTTAAATGCCCTTTTGTGTATGTGTCTACAGAATTTTATGGTACTTTATTACCGCTTTTTCCAACCAAGAAAAACATTGAGCAGACTGTCATGGGACAGGATGGGGCAGAGCCTTTCCGAAAGGAAGCAAGGGGTTACTTACCTGCACTCAGATATTATTAAAATAATGCTGATCCTACAGACTTTTAGTTTTGGTGTAGGGTACCTCTAGAATCGAGCTGTGGAGACTCTTCTAGAGAGTCGTGTAGCCTTTCGTCCTCTTAGAGGTACATATATTGCAAGTAAGAAAATGATGAAGGTCACTATAGGAATGAAATCTTCAGCTCCTTTTTTGAGGGTGCCTTCTATGGGAAGAAATCCAATAAAATCAAACCTTGAAAGGACTGGGTATTTCTCTAAAATTAGTTTTGCATGCTGTTGTAATAAAGGTCAGCAAATGGCACTTATGGCTAAAGTGACAAAGTTTCAATGTTTTAACTGTCCTTCACATTCATATGGCTTAACTGAAAATGTTGGCAGATATTCTCAAAATCCCAATATGCTATTACAAAATAAGTATTTAAATACAAAGTTCTAAGTCAAATATTTCAAACGTGATATCTGAAAATACAACTGAAAGTTGGCGTGGCAGTCGATGTCAGAAGTTCTTTGAAAGCTTCATGTCTGCAGATGTTGAAAGTAGTTTTAATGTAGTACTGCTAGATTTCAGAATCCGATGTCTCAGGATATCCGAGGAAGGATTTCATCCCATATAAAAGCCACAAGTATTGTACCTGAAAAGAGAAATTACAGAAAGGACCTTTAAATGTATTTGAAAAGGACGCAGCACTGGTATTGAAAGTAAACATTATGTGCAAGTATTTGAGTGTCTAACATGCAAAACAGCAGGGATTGCAGAAAAAATGGAATTTTCTGTCAAAAGAGGCAGAGGCGGTCAGTATTTTTATACTTTTATAAACCATCACAAAGAAAGCTTCAACAGACTATGCAAGTGATCCTTGTGAGTTAATAATCTTGGTTTTCTTTGTATATTTAATGTTTTAATCAAATCTGTATAAGCCAAGCCAAAGGCAGAGCAGTTTGACCAGGTGAATCCAACGCGTGTGCATTCCTGTTGCTGTATCAGGACTCCTTTCTATGTAGCTGGATGTATAAATGACTGAACCAGCTGCTAAACCGCCATTCCTCAGCCCACAGGATAAGGCTGTTTGCTAGCACTGTCTGTTTTGATAATCACATCAGTTTTAGGTGCTGCAAGCGGGTATGGGATAGTGGTTTTTTTTTCCAAAGATCATTCTAGTTTAAGGTTTATTCTGAAGCTGAAAAATGGTAAAGTTAGAGATTGCAGGTTCTTCAGGAGAATAATAGAGAATCTCCAGTTGGATGTGACCCATAAGGATCATCGAGTCCAACGGTAGCCACCTAAATACAGTTTATTAAGACCATTTTTTTTCTCCTGGAAAAAATGAGTATATTCTGTTTCAGAAATAAAGTAGGTTCTGGTTGACAGCGTTCCTCACCCATAGCTTGTATTTTATGAAGCTTCCTAGATCGCAAAAATCCTTATTGGAAGGGATTCTGCCTAGTCCAGTCTCCCACTTGGTGCAGGACTGTTGCCTAAGCTACTATTAAATAGGTCGGTGTCCTGGAAAACCTCCACGGATGGAGACTGCAGCACTTCTCCAAGTAACTTGTTGCACTCTTGCTGAACCCTTCTTTGGAAGGTTTTCCTGGAGTCCAGTCTTAACCTCCCACACCCGTAACTTGCAGCCTTGCTGTTACATTATCTGCCAGTCTCAGTGTTCCTGCGCATCAAAATGTGTTAGTAAGCTTTTTTTTGAAAAATTGCCTTTCCATGGGATATTTCTGCTATTTGTGGCAGCTTCTGAGGGAATTACTACTGACATAGCAATTCCTAAATAAGCAGAACTTTGTTCTCCTGAAGTCCAAAGTCCAACCAGCTCTGCTATTTACCTTCCCAGTCTTCCTTCCTCTGGACCCTGAACTCTTGTGAGGACTACAACCGAAGTGACCACATTCACCACCAGTTCTTCCCTGTTTGTCAGCAGGTCAAGTACAGGATTACCACTCACTGGCCCTTTAGTATTTGAGTTAGACTTGATCAGTGACAAATTTCTAGGAACTTCCCGGATTGCATTCACTCACTGCACCAGAGTTTTGCTCTGTCAGATGATGTCTGCATAGCTGAAAACCCTCAGGGGACCAGGGTCTGCGAGCAGGAGACTTCTGCTAGGTGTTTCTTGAGACCCTCCTTGGCTACCAAGTCTTCGAGATGCTGATCACTTCACTGCACGTGGACTTGCAATTCTTGTTGCTTTGCAAAGCTCCATGCTTAAGTGTACCGAACTTGATGGAAATCTCTGAATACCTTCTCTGAGCAGAAAGGTGAAAGTTTCACGTGTAGTCTCCTCCCTTGCTTACCTCCTTCATTTACATCTACTGCCAAGTGACTTTTGTGGAATTTATTTTCTATCCTGATGGTGAAAAAAAATTTTTCTTCTAAGGAATGGTATTAGTCTTTCTGGTAAAACTGATCTAAAGAAATGGGGGTTGATTCTGTTTTTACAGCGTTAGAAACCCAGCAGGATGCTAAGCTGGCACCAATAACAGGAAAGAGCATCCCATTTTATTGCCCTCATGTCCAGTATCTTGTCACCAACTCTTCCATTCATAGCTGCTATCTCCCTGGTACTGAAAAAAGCAGCGTTAGCTCGGTCCCCATCATTACTAATGGTATAATCATGCCTGGGCAGCTAACATGAATTCTTTTGGCAGTACAACAGAAACTATCTTTGTTCCACTGCTACTTATTGCTTCTGTGTGCACGGTGCAGAATTTAGGCTTGCCTATGCTAAGTCATAAACACTTGCCGACATCTGTATTTATGACAGGAATGAACTTTTTTAATGCTAATGGAGAATCACCATCAGTGAAGCCATTCTGAAAAATGAGTTCTTAACTACAGTTCCAAGATTATATTCATGAAAGACCATAAGCCACCAGTAGATTTGTTTGTCCTAGAAGAAAACTGCCCCTTCCTGCTCCTCTTGTGAAGGTGGTAATCAATCTTCCTCTTGTTCTATGAAAATTGCTTTAAAGTTGACAGTTAATAACTGGCTTACGGCTACATCAGGGTACCCTTTATATTTGGAATGGTCTGTCTCCTTGTCCTCATGCGTATTTGCTATGCCCATACATGAGATCATATTGCACTTTGCACAGGCAAGTTGAACTTTCATGGCATGGTAGTCCATGGTTCTGCATACGGTAGCTGTTACAGCAAATCACAAAAAAAAACCCTAATAGACTTCCCCAAAATAAGAACAAAGTAATGTAACCATCTAAGATACTGATGCTGGAAGCGACATCAAATTTGTGTATCACTATGCCTCTGCCAGTTTCTAGGAAGTCTGAAACAGTATTTCTGTTGACACATGGATTCTGAAAGTAATTTTTATAACTAAATCTAAAATATCCCTTCCCATATAATCTACTTTTATGATTCTGCTTAGAGGTTCTTTTCACAAGAATTTTATTATCATCATAACAGGTCATTTTCCCAGATGCCTCATGATTTATTCTGATTTTGGAAGACAGACATCTATTCCTATTATTTTCTTATTTCATTTCATGTTAGATTTGTAGTTCTGCGCTCCTGTATTCATCAATTCATTTTCAAATATAACAATCTCCTCTATACTTCCACCTCAGACACCTTACATTTGTTATTTTATAAACCAAGAGTTGTAAACATCTATATGAAGCACCCTTGTTTTGTAATGAGGTATTTATATTACCAATTTATATTACCAGCCCTTCAGGTGATCCACAGACCTGAGATCTGTAACAAAATGTTTGGCTACAGTAGTGACACTGCACAAAAAGTGACGTGTCCTGAGTATTCATATCTTTACAATGCTTGGTCTGGAGTTCCTTTCTCTCATAAATTAGGAGACAGCATTCAATATATTACAGAATCACAGAACAGTCAGGGTTGGAAGGGACCTCTGGCGATCATCCAGTCCAACCCCCTGCCAGAGCAGGGGCACCTACAGCAGTTGCACAGGAACACATTCAGGCGGTTTTGGAATGTCTCCAGCGTGGGAGACTCCCCCACCTCTCTGGGCAGCCTGTGCCAGTGCTCTGCCACCCTCACAGGAGAGAAGTTCCTCCTCATATTAAGATGGAACTTCCTATGTTCAAGTATGTATTCTGTACGTATTTTCTATACTAATGATAAACCACTGGTTATGAATTTTCACAGAAATGTAACATTAATCTCTAATCGCATTCTAAGTTCCTTGTCATAGTTCCATTTATGTTAACATCTGCTGATGTTTTCTTACTCAAGCTGAAATCACCTGAAGGCTCTCTGCAAAGCAGTTCTGCAGGATGCATCTTGTTAAATAAGTAGAACATGGTGTTTCAAGAACACCTCCTGTTTCTTTAGATCACTTGCCAAAATATTAAATCCCAAGTGCTTACAACCTGGGAAATCTCAAAATGGTTATCAGGTTGAAATCAGTTAATATACCAGAAAGCTAAACCTAAATTCTGAGAAATATCATGTGTTCTGCTAGGACCCAGGTGATGCTCATCAGCTTTGCCTAAGACATTTCATTAGCTGTTAACTGGAACAGTGCATGGGCTTTTACCAAGCTTACTCCATTGTTCAGTCATCCTGTTTAGGTATCTAATTTAACAGAATGGTATTAAAATGAATTTTAGTTAGACTAAGAACTGTGTCTCTCTTTTTGACTGACTGAGAGTCAATACAAGTAAACACACAGACATGAACTCAAAAAAAGTTATCTGTTATAACTGAAACCCTTTCAGATGTTTTATCTGTGTGTTTCACATGCTGTTGTACCTTCATCACTGTTGTACCTTCTAATAGGATTAACAGTCATGAAAAAACTCGGGATTAGCCAGCTGCTTCTTTATATACCCTCTAAGCAGAAAGCTCAAGATTTGTAGGGACTAACTACAAACAATCAACAGCGTGAAGTATTACATAGAGCATTTTCATTTGCACACAACGAGGAGTTAAAATCAATAGCTTCCAAATTAAAACCATAGTTTAAGTTAGAAAAAATCCAGTTATGGATATTCCTTAAACTAAGAACAGATTGTTTCCAACAGTGATTGGGGGAAAAAAACCCTCATAGAATGGGAACTGCAAAGTTCAGACATTACAGAGATAGAAGAGATTTTATATTATAATAGTAATAATTGAGAAAGCACATTTTAAGCGCTTGTCCTAATACCTGTGGGTGCATACTGTCACAAAGCAAGGCAGAAACTGCATGCTAACCAATACGTTTCTCTTTTTGAGCTTAATCAGGCTAATATTTACTTTCTGGTAGCCTTTTCTGGTTTAATATTCTGCTAGAATCTACAGGTGGGCCTTTGGTCAGTGTGAGAATAGCATACCTCAAACAGGCTGGATTTCAGTGCCAAGGCATGAAGTGCCAAACAATAGGCAGCTTCAAAAGGATCACGCTCCAGAGCAAACAGCTGTTGGTTCATAACTAACTAGTTAACTCTAACCAAAACACAAACATTTTTCCATTTAGAATTGTGTTGTTGTAGTTCTTTGGTAGATCCATTATCTTGCTTAAAGTATCCCAAAAATACTTACACTTTGAACATATTATTATTATATAACCTAATATGGTTGTTTCCTGATCAAAACAGTAGATACTATTTTGTGAATAAAAATGATGTTTAAAACTCAGTATTAGATGCTTGATTCACAAAACAGTGTTACAGGTGCTCTACATAGAGCGTTAAACAAGTTTAAAATATGTTGCTTATGTTTGCAACACAAAACCATGATTCTGAATGACTTCTACACATAAATTATAATCGACTGTTTTCTGGATTTTATTTAAAACAGAAAACGAGCAGGCTGTCAAACAAAGACTAGCCATTTTTTGAACCATGTACTTTTCTCAGATAAAGTATTAAGAACTTACCTAAGCATGGTGCTATCCAATACACTAGTGAATAACTCAAGAATTTGTCATAGAAACAATTTGGATGTAATGAAAAAGCCAATGCTGGGTTAAATATTGCTCCTGTGAGATTTCCACCTGCAATAAAATATAAACAACATGAAATCAAACCATCTTTCTTAATGTTTGTTTTAAATGAATATTGAAATGCACACACACAATACTACAAGAAAGGCACACTGCAATAAAATGAACTGGCAGAAACCATTTGAACAGATGAACTCTTCTGAAGTTATTTACAAGATGATATGTTTAACAGTTTAACTGTTTTCTAAAATGCTTTAAAATATCTGAAGTGTAGGCTATAACTTCCTTTATCTCTTTCTAGCAAATATTCTTTGAAGAGATGGGTTTGGCTAATGTTGAATGTTTCTATTGACAAAACAATAAGCTGCTTTATACAGTCTGCATCACGCTTTTAGAAGAGACAGAAATTACGCAAATATTAGTAAACAAATACTGAGCTTTCATTACATGCCCATGCTGCACGTAAGGCATACAGTGGGATAATGGAAAAAAACTTTCAAGCGCTGTTCTTGCTAAACTGACCTCTATACTTTCTTAATAAAACACTAATATTATCATATCAATTTCTAGAACACTAAGATTCTCATATGGTAATAACTGTGGGAAAAGCCTTCACAGTCATTCTAGATGTTATCTGAAGAAAATAAAAGCAAACCCCAGTCCACTCTCTTCAGAAAGGAAGCTGAAAGAAGCCAAGCATCTTTCCTTGCCTCTGACTTCAGATTTAAATGAAGTTGCCCAAACATCCTCTAAATAACTAGATCCAAACATATGACATTGTGGGGACTAAACTGTAATTATGCTGCAGATGAACCTGGAGGTGTTTTTAATTCTGACATATGTTGTTCCTCTCACTGCAATCCTGCATAGAAAGCATTACTCATAGCAAAATTATCTGTATTTCTGTATTAGTTACCACCCAATCCAAATCTGTTTTATCTATTAATCTATTCCCATAAAAGATAATTTTGCCTATTTAGTTTCTTAAAGCTCATTCTTGATTTTTGCCAAATAAGATAGCATGAGCTTTGAACTTAGGCTTTGTACCAATACCACACTCCTGTAATCCTCATTTGTTATAAGTATGCAATCATTTACCGAAAGTTTGGTCTTTGTTACTCTCCTGTATTTCGCTTTCTACATACTCATTATTTCTTTTACCATTATTACAGTTCGAGAAGGTTTTAGTCTTTGTTGACCTACTCAGTTTACTCTGCTTTTACACTTGTTCTCAACAGCAACTCAGATTTACTGTGCAGTCTGTTATTCTGCATGCTGACACATTAACAACTTCCACTGTTGCCAGGAAGGCCATCTACAATAATTTACTTTGCTTTAATCTGTTTATAAATTCACTGCTTCTGCTTTTATACCCACAAGCACATATTCAAGAGCAGAATTTCACTCTCGGGAGGCAGTTGCAGTATTTCTTCAACATTCATTACTAGTAACTACCGGAATATCAACCATAGGCCAGGGCCATGAGTATAATCTTATTTGAAAATATTTATTAAACATCTCAGTCTGTGTACCAGAAAAGATAAATGATTTCATGGCAAAAGAAATGTAACATCTCTGCTGTTGTTACACATAAAAACTTAAAAAGGTGAAGTAATGTGGGCTCCACGCAATGTGTGAGAAAGTAATTTTAACTTTTGGAATTACTAAAGGCAAAACCACAATTAGGAAGACACTCAGAATTAAAAGTATGTACGCCATTTTTGCCTTGATATATTAGACTCAGAATCACTTAACCAATTTCATCCAATTCTGACTTCATTGCAATATTTCCTGTAAATGAAAAAGTCTTCAAAAGGTGTGATTTTTTGCTTCCCCTAATTAATATTTTCCAAAAGGAAATATCCAAAAATATTCTTTACCAACATGTATATGGTCTGCATCCTTAGCTTCTGAATCATTCCCTTAATATGCAAAGACATAATATTCCCTTTTTGCTTCTATTTAGTAGAAGAAACAGAGCAAATGCAGTATTGGAGCTTTTGCATACAGTATGCACTATTATAAAAATCTGCTCTGTGTAAGACTAAATGTAAAAAAAAAAAAATCCAAATATTTTTAACTATGAAAAAGTAGAAGAAAAACTGAAGGAACATCATGTAATTTTGAAAATACTGTATAACCTGATGTAAGTTGCATGGCATATTTAAGTACCTTTTATGGGGTACACACAACAGTAACCCATCAACATTTATTTTTTCCAACAACTTCACTTAGTCAACCCTCTAAAGAAAACTGAATGTTTTTGAGCCCTGTATGTGTATCAATACAATTAAGACAGGTGTAAGCCACACGGATATGGCTATCCTTCAAAATTTTACCCAAGCCAAACTGGAGCAAGAGATAATCCTTCTTACAGGGCCTTTTTAGACAGCAATCATTCCTCTTACAGGATACAGCTTTCAAACTCATAGCAGAACACAATACACGGAATGAAATATGATAACGTTATGTACGAGACGTATTTTCTAAGACTTCTGGTTCATTCCTAACTGTAATCAACCTGGATCCTGAGGGCACACTTGATTTGTTTTTTAAAATCAGAGTGTAAAAAGAAATCATTAGCATGAATTTCGTTTTGTAAATTTAATGCATCTTTCTGAATTTCTAGCTAGAACACCGTATCTGTCAAATAAAAGTTTGAAAAATCATTATTCATACAATAGTCTAAACTATTTGCTATTTTTGTCGGAAAAAGAATGAATGTTACCAGTTTGCCTAAATTAGCATTGCTTTTCCTACATTAGTGCTGGCTGCCTGGCCCTTTGGTACTGGGTAAGCAAGAAAGATCCATTCCTCTTAAAGAAGCGCTCAAGTTTCTTATAAACAGTTAACGAAGAGGCGCAGAAGATTTCCTGAGAATGATGCAGCCCAGCTAAAAGTTAAGCATCTGCCTGTATTCAAATCTTGCAGACGAGAACTTCGCCTGATGAAGGCCGCTAGCCATAACACCCGATTTGGAAGTCCCTCTTCCTTCAGCGTGTACAAAGCACTGTTTCTCAATCTGGAGGTGGTGGAGGCATGGTTAGGGCTACGCCACGAGACCCGCAGGATATACTACAGGTGGTATATATGCGCCAGACACAGGTGACGGCTGCCTACCAGGCCCTTCGCTACTGCCTCAGCTACTCTACGTGCTGTCAGGAGGATGTGCTGAGCGGCTGTGGGAAGGGGGGGTCCTCAAAATGGAGGGGGCAGGAGAATGGAGGATATCCTGGGGAATGCTTGTGTGTAGGTGTGAGCACAGGGAAAGAAGCAGCAAGAAAGGTTTGAGAACCTCTAAGAACCTCTACATGTACCTACCTAACCTGCCACTGAAAAAGAGATCTGTTACGGTGCAAGCCTGTGACTTCATCACAGAAATAAATTAATAGCAGCAGCTTGCTCCCACACTTGCGTAATAGCTCAGTGACAGGAATCTTGGGGTTTAGGTGCTCTTCTGCTTCAGGAGGCTTCAATCCACATCTCAGGAGTGCACAGTAAACACCGGGCTCATGACTACTGCAGGGGGAGGATGGCACTCCAACCTTCCTAAGGTTTGCTCTCTTTGCTGGACACCCAGTTTCAAAAGGAGTGGTGAACCTCTTTTTCTTCTTTTTTTTTTTTTTTTTTTTTTTTTTTTGGAAACTGAGCGTACAGCAAAAAGAGCAAACCTTAGGAAGCTTGGACCAGAGTGGACAAGAGAGAATTTGATTTTCCACTAAGGAGAGAATAAAACTAAGTTCAGGATGCGCTCCCTGGAATGCATTTATATTTTTACAGTAGACTTGATTCTAGATTTAAAAAAAATGGAAAGAAACATGTCCAGATAGCACAGGGTGATCTGCACACGAAACAGCACAAACTGTGCATGTGCAAGAGGCTTGGGCACAGTTGGACTGCTGTTTCCTAGAAGTACATGCAGATCGATTGCACTGGATAGTCATAACAAGTCCAAGTTTATGACAAGGAAGGGGACGTGGTACGCAGCTTTCTCCTGCTAGAAAAAGATATGAGGCCAGCCTGGCCAACAGCACTGGGCATGAATTCTTTGCAGGAACGAGCGAAGAGAAAGGCAATGTGACACGTATTATTTTATAGGACTATTTGCTAAGCAGGAAAGGAATGTTAAGAATTAGGAGTTCAGCTTTCTATGCTTGTAGAAGAGGCAGAATAATCTTTGGCTACACTTTTACTGAGCAATTCAGAAATATATTTAGTGTGCTAAAATGGATTGACACCTTGCCGCTGCCTTCAAAAATTAGTTTTAGAAAGTAGTTCAAATTGCTAAGTTAATTCTCAAAAGTCTCCATGGACTTCTTTTAATCTTTCAGTTATTAGCTAATTTCAGCTAAACATAATGAGTAAAGGTTTTTTCATTAATACATCTGAAAATTCAAATGTACTTTAATCTACTATATGCTGTTATATTAGATAGCATAATACAGTTAAACCTTTTGGACAAAACATCCATGACATCCCAGATGTTTGCAGGTAAAAGAGTGATCTCCTTCTCTCATAAACGGATTTGATAATTTCCTAGGTGACTTTCTCTGTGGTGGGGGCTGCAGCACAAGCAAGGAGCTCCGTAACCATCCCTCTCTCTCACCTCCTCACACCCCAAACTACAGAATCTCCATACAATCTACTCCCTGCAGGGCAGTCCTCAAGTGACATTAACTGTGGCACTTCACTGGGGACAAGAGGCAGCATCAACAGTCAGCAGAATGAAGTTCAGACTGACTCCTCTCACTTCCTCCTATCCACTGTTTCAGAGAGGCTGCGCAGGTGACAGCGTCCCAGCTCTGGGAAGCATGAGGTGACAATCGGGCAGAGACAAGGACACAGCCACAAAGGGTACTACAGCGACAGGAGACTTGTAAATGCACCTAATATTTTTCTTTTTTTTACGTTTGGTTTCATGAGGTCTTCTGCGTGCATTCTACAAATAGCCATACCTGCTTCTGATTTAAGGATTTAACACAGTTAAATAAACTGCATTGATATGAATTATGCATTATTTAAGCGCCAAACTTCCGTAATACCAGTCTGTACCCTGCCGTTGCACAATCAGCATTTTTTCCTGATGCAGACAGCAGTGCTCTCTCGCAATGCCACTTAGAAATCAAAGCACATTGTATGAAATCTCTCACGCTATATAAAGTCGGATTATGAAACGATCCTTCACTGAGATATTTGAACAGTGTCCTGTGAAACTCTTAACCATATTTACTTGTAGATTTGACATTGTTTTAAATTTGTAACTCATTCCATTCTTAACCCCACACACCTGCCTGCAATCTAGCCAGGCAAACTTTACATAAACTTCAAATGAACTCCATATATGTAGGACCAAAGACTTTCCTTGATGCATTATTTGTCATCTAACAAAAATAGTTTTGCATCTTAACACTTTAAAGAATATAAAAAAACCCTTCTGTTACAACTTTATTGCAGGAACAGAGGGAAAAAGTAAGACTGACCTGCATACACGAGCATGGTGATGAGAAGAGCGATCAAATGGACTTTGTATTTGGGATTAATGCTTTCCACTCGCAGGACGGTCAGCTGGAAAACGACGGAAAAGAGCAGTTCTATGCAGAACGCCTGTGCCTCTGTAGTCTGCATGGGGTTGCTGCAGCCTTGTGAGAGCGCTCCAAAATGTGGCTCTGCCATCTCCAGGCGCCAGATAAAGTACATGAACACCCTGGCAAGCACCGCAGCCACGAACTGAGCGCCGATCTTGAGTCCACCCATCTTGACCGACGTCCCACCGCCCCACATCGGCTGCAAGGTACCACAGGGGTTGCATGTGCTGCCGGTCAGAGTCAAGCCATGCAGGACGGTGAAACCGTAGGTGAGCGTGAGGCCGGTGTGCGGCTTTGGCTCCACATTGCCGAGCAGGGAGAGCTCGTTAGTGCAGGCGCAAATCTGGAAGGTGCTCAACATCTCCAAAAGGAAAGTGCAAAGGCGCTGGCGGGTGCGCAGCCGGCGGCGGGTTAATCTCCTGCACAGCCCCACCGTTACCACGATGCCGGCCATCAGCAGGAGCGAGGTCCCGACCCCACCGACAGCCATGGCGAGAGTTTCACAGGCCCAAGGGCTCCAAGGAGGAGTTCACCCTGCCCCAGCCCCCACCACCTACGGGGGAGAAAGAAAGGGGGAGAGGGAAGGAAAATAACCTTTTCCCCTTCGAGGTAGGAGGCAGCTTCTGTCCCCACCTGCTCGCAGCCTGCCAGACTCTGACTCACCCTCCGCTGGACGGGGAGCAAAGGGCAGGGGAGCCCGGCCTGACAGGGCTGAGGGCAGGGGGATCCCTCCCCCCTCCTCTCCCCGCCAGGGATGGGGTGAGGAGAAGGAAGGTCTCTCCCTCCAGAGGAAA
>NW_009647680.1:10253284-10267779 GCF_000708025.1 Charadrius vociferus
GTCCAGTCCGGAGAGGAGAGAGCTCCGGGGAGACCTTAGAGCCCCTTCCAGTACCTAAAGGGGCTATAGGAAAGGTGGGGAGGGACTCTTCATCAGGGAGTGTAGCGGTAGTACGGTTTTAAACTGAAAGAGGGTGGATTTAGAGTAGATATCAGGAAGAAATTTTTCACTCTGAGGGTGGTGAGGCACTGGGACAGGTTGCCCCGAGAAGCTGTGGCTGTCCCATCCCTGGAGGTGTTCAAGGCCAGGTTGGACGGGGCTTGGAGCAACCTGGTCTGGTGGGAGGTGTCCCTGCCCAGGGCAGGGGGTGGAACTGGATGATCTTCAATGTCCCTTCCAACCCAAACCATTCCACGACTCTATGAAGTGACGTGAGGTGAGGAGCGGCCCCAGCTCATCACCCAGGCAGCAAAACCGAGGTGGTTGCTGACCTTAGCCTGGCCGAAGGCTTTTAGCATGGTTTCCCTCATTCCCGGGAACCTGGCGGTGCGAGGGGCAGGTGTGCGGGTTAATTCAGTCTCTGCCTCCCACTCGCTGGCGGGGAGAAAGGCGTTTGACAGAGCGCCAGGAGGCGGCAGGTGGGGATTCTTGGGCTTCTCCAGTGGAAGTAACGCTAAAAATAGGCGGTGTCCTCATGCTGCAGAAGGTGGTAACGTTGGCGTTCATAGCAGGCCCCCAAACAGCCCTGAAAAACAGGCATGGCCTCCTTCAGGATGATTTTTTTGTGCCTAGTAACCGAGAAGGGTGAGTTTAGTGAGAGGTAACTGGTGTAAATACTTCCTGACCTATTAGGTTGGGGCTGAGTTTTCCTTCAGTCTCTACCTGCGGTGCTATTTTGCAGTTACGTGTTTGGAACAGGTTGTACCTCTCACCGCCAGTGTTTTGCAGGGGGGAAGAAAGAAATAAATGTGTGGGCTCTGAGCACACGAATGGTTGTGCCATGTGTCCTTTGACACACCGCTTTGGTTTGCACCCTGTGGTAAGAATAGATGCCTTTTAGGTGCTTTTTCCTGCTTTTCGTCCTTGCAGTCATTGACTGGTGCCGCATTTTTTTTTTGGAGTGCCAAAAATCCTGCTTTTATGAACTGTAAAACTGTAGCGCTGCTGGCAGCAGTTACCACTGTGCTGCAGTTAGCTGCACCTGCAAGGAGGGACAAATGCTGAGTATTTCTAGGATCCATTATTTTAGCCACAAGGTGGCATCACAGATGACAGTTTATGACCTGGCAAGAAGGACTTTTCCCGATCAAAGTCTGCACGGTGTAATTTCTTGCAAGCAGGCAACACACAAATAGGTTGCTTCCAAGCAACAAAAGCAAACCCTTACTTCTAGCTGAAGGTCAGCCTACTATAAAGATCAAAGTTGCAAACTACAGAATTGTTTGTCTAGGAGGGAGTGACGTGACAAGCTCTTCCTCATTTCCAGAAATATAGGATCATTTAGATCATCTGGTCTTAAGAATTTTGGGGATAAAAGAGTATTCGGGAAGCTCAGCTTCCAAGAGGATCATTTGGCTATGAGAAACGGGGATGTTTTTAACAAGGGGGGGGGGGGAACCCCAATAGTTGAACAGTGATAGTGTAAAAAGAGGAAAGGAGAAAATGGCAGAATGGTTAATATTTGGCTTTTGTTGTTTGTACAAGATTAGATGTCAAGAAATGTGAGTGAGGCAAGGCAGGAGACATCATGACTGTGTTAATTCATTACGTAAGTCCCAAAGCACCTTCATGAGAACCTTGAATTGAAGCAGTTGCTTCTCTCAGCAATGATGTTCTGTAACTGCAATATGGAAGAAAAAAACAGTTATATCCTTTACGTATTTAAGATTTTGGATAAAATTAAGGAATCTCCTGTTAGAATTAAGGATCAGAATAAGAAAGCTGGCTTTTAATACATATATATAGGCTCCTTTTTTTTTTTCTTCTGACCACAGCTTTATGCACTCTGTTTTGAATTAATTGGAGACCATGTACACAATTATGGATGTGCTCAGCACTAACTTGGAAAAATTCTCTTCCATTTTTCTTTTCTACAAGCTGTATTGTAGTTTTTATTAAATACTTGTATTAAAGTGACATCTAGAGACTAGAGTCTGTTGCTCTAGGAGCTGTCTTGCACACACAAAAAGTGACTGCCAGTTCTGAGGAGCTTATTTTCCAGAGAGATAAAGCAGAAAATTGCTGGTAACAGCTTTACGTTTTATTTGCGAATAATTTAGGAATTTAGTATTGCGTTACTTCCTTTACTTACATAGCTGAGCACAGACATGTGTGTTGTTCCTGTTCTTGCCGGTTGCCAGAGAACATAAAAACTATTGCCCGTCTGTTTCTGAGCCTCAGATAACTCGTGCTTATGACCAGACATGGATGCGTCATTTTAAAACACAGACTATTAGGGTGGATGTGTCATTTAAAGGCATGGTCTCAAGGTGGATTACTAAAGTGCGGATTGGAATTGATTGCTTTTTTTTTTTTTAAAGGATAGATGGTGCCAATGACAGGAATAAGGGGTCAGCAAGCCTTAGTTACCTGTATGACCAGCTCCAAATATTTTACCTTCCTGGTGTTTGTATAACTGTATTTTTCACCACCAGAGGGTAGTGTCATTCCAAACAACTGCTTTCAGTGCACTCCTATAGCAGATTTATTTTGTGTTTTGCCACTGATAGGTGAGAATGTAGATCTTCTAGATAATTTTGTAATTTGTAAAAAGGGATATTCAAGCTTGGAATGTCTTTTAAAATTCATTTTACAACATACAGTTTTTTGAAACTGAATGAGTTGGGCTCATCCCGTTTCTTCTTCCTCATGGCACTGCTGCTCCATGTCTCATTCCAGGTCATTGTTTCTGATCTCTCCTCCGTGTACCAGATTCCCTCATGCTCCTGCCTGCTTTATACCAGGACGTATATAGTTTTACTTTTCTCTGATACTCCCCATTTTCTTTTCTCCCCATTTCAGAGTCACAACCCATCCTTTTCTCCCATTTCCCCTTCGATGCATATCAGTGCTTGTATTTTCTTTCCTATTTGTGTGTATTCCTACCTTCCTTCTCTGCCCAAGCTCCCCTATTTTCTGTTCTTTCCGTAGCACTTATGCATTTAACTGTTCTTAGCTCTGTGCTTAGTTTCAGCGCCCTTCCTTCCTAAAATTCCCTGATCTACCTCCTTTTCCTATGGGAGGCTGAGTCATTCAGAGGGTATCAACATGCCAGGAATTCTTGGATGGGTTTTGCAGGGATGAAGTTGGGCATTATCATGCTGGAAGATGCTGCTGGCAAATGCTTCCAACCACTTTAATGAACAATTTGAGAGGAGTTGAATCTGTACTTCAGCTAACTGTGTATCAGGGAATTCATGTGCCTGTGCTTTCTCTGTTGTGGTTTAGTTGGTTTTCCCCCAAATCAGTAGTTTTCCACTGACATTTAAAACATCACTGGAAATCGATGAGATACAGAAACTAAAAGTAGTCATAGTGATTCCAGACTGAAAAATCTTGTTGAGCACAGGCCCTGGTAAATCTAAAGCACAGCTTCAGCACAGCTTCTCTTAGCAAGTGGCTCTAGAGGTTTAGGACATCAAGACCAGCTCTGCTGAGATGAGAGCAGCCCTGAGGAGGACTTGGGGGTGTTGGTGGATGAAAAGCTAGGCATGAGCAATGTGCGCTTGCAGCCCAGAAAGCCACCGGCATCCTGGGCTGCATCAAAAGAAGCATGGCCACCAGGGCGAGGAGGGGGATTCTGCCCCTCTGCTCTGCTCTGGGGAGACCCCACCTGTGTCCAGCTCTGGGGTCCTCAGCACAGGAAAGACATGGACCTGTTGGAGCAGGTCCAGAGGAGGCCACAAAGATGATCAGAGGGCTGGAGATCCTCTGCTGTGAGGACAGGCTGAGAGAGTTAGGGGTGTTCAGCCTGGAGAAGAGAAGACTCTGGGGAGACCTTAGAGGGGCCTTCCACTACTTAAAGGGGGCTTATACAAAAGATGGGGACAAACTTTTCAGCAGGGCCTGTTGCGATAGGGCAAGGGGCAATGGTTTGAAACTCAAAGAGGGGAGATTTAGACTAGATAGAAGGAAGAAATTTTTTACCCTGAGGGTGATGAAACACTGGCCCAGGTTGCCCAGAGAGGCGGGAGATGCCCCATCCCTGGAAACATGCCAGGTCAGGGTGGACGGGGCTCTGAGCACCCTCATCTCGTTGAAGATGTTCCTGCCCATGGCAGGGGTTTGGACTAGATGGTCTTTAAAGGTCCCTTCCAACCCAAACTATTCCCTGATTCTATGATGTTACCCCTTTCTGACTGCTTTTTACAGCAGTTGAAGGACGGTACCAGACTTTGCACCAGAGGGCACTCCGAAGCTCCACTGTACCTATACAGCTATGCAGACAGTAATCCTGGTGCGTGGGCAATAGGAAAGACCCAGGGATGGTGACATTAGGGGAATTGCTCAGTAGACATGAGTGTGAGCTTTTAGACAATATATCCAAGGGTGCTTGATACTAGGGCAAGAAATGCCGCAGTGCGTGTGGGGTATTGCTCTAAGGACCTGGTGAGGGTATTAGCACAGATCAAAGTGTGAAAAATGTACATGCTCTTTAAGGCTCTGCTGGTATCAGCAAATTAAACAGCATCAGGGATGTACATGAGCACTGGTGCTCAGTTGTTTCTGCTGATTCTCATTAATCCTTCCATGGTTTTAGCCTGGGCCAATCAGCAGTTTCCCAAAATACTCCAGGACACGGTTTCGGGGACACATCCCCAGTAGGCAGATTGTGTGCTTTCGCTGACTTTTTGAGGCTGCAATAGAACAGACGTTGAGTGTCTTGTGCCAGTTGGCCTCAGGGGCAGAGACTGGTCCCAGACTTGTTTAATTTACTAATGTGGGTGGAATCACAGTGAGTAGGCCCAGCGACTAGACTGAAAATTTGGATTTGCAAACCCTGTTTGGTTTAGGCAGCAGCAACTGAAGGGGGGTTACCCCCAATCTGTTCCCCCACTCTGCTACCAGAAGTTGCTGCCTCATACCAAAGGGCTGGAAGGTTTATTTGCTCTTCAGTCATGACTGGCCACCCTGCACAGTAAATGAGTTCTACCACTGATTTTTTGTTTTCTCATCATGCTGTTAGCTTTGATGGGAAGCACTTTTTTTTTCCTAAAAATGTAACAAGCAACATTATTTGATGAGGTGAATAATGGAGAAAGGAAATCTCTAAACCACCTGGAGTTCATAATCTTTGATGCAACAAGACATATACAAATTAATATAAATCAAATCACTATTCCGTAATAATAGACACATCTTTCAACATTACACAAACCCAGATGTTTTGCTGTAGGAACTTATCTGTTATTACTGCAGTAGTGTGTGTAGACTTGGGATTTTAATGAAAATTTTGAATACGACTGGAGCAAAAATACATTAGTTTTAAGTAAATGATGATTTGAAGGCAGGCCCTGTTGGCAAAAGACCCTTGCATTAACTGATGCTGCCAAAGCTCTTGAATTTCTTAGGAGCACTACAATATTTGTCTTTTCCCCCTAAGACCAAGATCCTGAATTCAAGTGATTATATCTGTCAGGATTGATTTAGAACCAGAAGGATCTGACTTTCCTGGTTTTGAAGACAAGCTCACAGGCATAATCCAAAAGGCTAAAAGCTAAAACAAACAAAAAGCTAAAGTCAGAAAAAAAAGCTTCACGTTTTTTGAAGACTCTTGTATTTTAAGCCCATTTCTGCTTGTTTTTTTTCTCCCCTCTGGGTTATGTAATACAAAATCATCCCTGGCTTTGCCTTTCTTAAGTGCTGCTGTTAGCTGCCACAGCCCCATTCATGACAGTAAAGTGACACTTGCTAACAAACATTGCACAGTGTGCAGTTCTTCATCTTTTGTTCCCATCATGTTGCTTTCCATCTATTTGAAGCTTGTTCAAACTGCTTGCCTTAAAACATGGTCCTGTATTGAACAGGGAATCCATGAAGTGAATGTTTATTGTCTCGATATATCTGTTGCACCCAACTTTCAAAATATTTTCTCAAATTCCAGGTCTGCAGAAATGAGCCAGGCCTTTAGGGTAGGGTGTCTCCTCCCTGATGATAAACCTCCTAAAGCCCAAGTGCTTTCTTCAGGATCACTTGCCCTAACTCATCATGCTCCTGCAATTGTTATTTTACACCTGTCTTAGGCTATATATGCATTTAAAAGTAGGTAGCGTGCCTACTCACGTGACCTCAGAAGTCTATTTGCTAATGATATTTCTTTAGGTATGTTTTTAGTAATTCTACAGTGCTCTGTATCCCCTTTTCTTTTTAATTTTAAGTAAGTAGCTTGCTACTCCTGCAAGGGAGATTTTGAAATAATATTTTAATATTAAAAAATAAGTTATACCTCAGAGAAGTGTAAAGATGGCCTGAAGGAGACCAGTGTGCAATTTTTTAAATTGCTTATAAATATACTTTACTTAATTATATAAGATAACTTACAACCATATTTCTAAGAATTGTAAATGCTGAAAAACCAGTAGAAAGCCCTGAGGTGAGATAACTAGTTTTCAAGCGTATTTAGAACAACAGTCTCCAGAACAACAAATTGAATTCTCTGCTTCTGTTTATTATGCATAGTGCCATAGATAACAAAAATTATCATTGCTGTGTTAACTTTTTATCTGTGGGCATTTCTGAAAAAAATAATTATGTAAGAGCAATACACACTATTCTGCTGAACTGGTGAAGAGAGACACATTACTGAATTCCAGTAGCTGTCACTGATAATTAGCTTTCTCTGACTCTGTAAAGTGCCATGGAGCAAAACCAACAAAGCGCCACTGCAATTTATAGTGGCTCAAATTTGTATTTTTGTAGAAATCTGGTTTCAAGGCTAGGAAGAAGGTTAAGAGGAACTGTATTGTCTCATGTTGCACTAAAATATATTTAAATATGCATTTGTGTTTTGCTGGGCTGACTTAGAGACTTGGAACCCAGCCATCCTTTAGCATGCTGTCTTGCTTTTAGCAAAACACTTAAACTCTGTGAAAACTTTTCAACCTGGTTCATACTCATTTTTGAATTTGTCCTTCACAGATCTGGGTTGTGAGCGGCATTTACTGTACTGTGTGAGCAAGAGGGCTTCTACTAGTAGTGTTTCTTTTTGCATTTGCTGCCAGAGCAGTGTTTTAGCCCAAGCAAAGCTGTTCTTGAATTGAAGTTTAATTGTCGGTACACTGTGTATTTGAGTATAAAACACCTCAATGATGTCAGTGTACACCTGCCAAGTGCCCTTCTGAACCTGCTATCAGACATCACATTTGCTTGACAAGTATGAAAGCATTTATCAAAAATGTATGTTAGCAAGCGTGCCAGAAATTTCTTTGTGGGAAAGAAGTGAGTTCTTTTGTTCTCCCTCTCTGAATTGTTAGTGATAATGACTCATATGTTGCTTATAGCCTCAAAAATACAATAGCAGTAGTTCAGAAAGCAAATGGGAACTCTGCTTTTCTTTATGAACAGGTGATGAAAGATTTTAAGAGAAAAAAGGAAGCAACCTGTCTTATAATTTGGATCAGACAGCTGCAGCAGCGAGCTTGACCAAAGGTGAGTGAAGAAACAGATATAAAGGGAACGATCACAACTTTTAGCTGGCTCTGACATTGTCAGCTTCTGATGCCAAAGGAAAAATGGTGGAACTGTGGAAAAGGAGCATGACTCTGATTTATGCCTGGTTTTATATTTACGTGTTCCCTTTGTGCTGTGCCATGCTTGTGTCCTTTGTGGTTTCCTTCAGAGAGAGCATTTTGTAAGCTCATCTTTGCTGGAGTCCCTGTTGTTAAGGTGCATTTGTTCTTTGTCTGCTTCTGATGCCATGAAGCTGAAGCAAAGGGAAACTTAAGCATTAAGACAGGAAGATCAATTTGAGCGAGTGGCTCCCTGTGGAAGAAGTTTATGTTAGTGAAGTTGTTGCTTCTAGCACTAGGAGACATCTCATGCCTGTTTATCATTGTATTCACATAATTGCTTTGAAAGTTTAATAAGATTAAATCTTATTAAACAGAACTGTGTTTCTTTCATTTAACTCAAGTAGATACAGTACTTTTTCTATGGGATATTACCACATCTTTTGTTTGCTTATATTTTATACTTTAATATATCTTTTTTTCCAGTGTAAGAAGAGGTGTTGAGTGGACTACCTCTATATGCTAGTCATAATTTAGTTGAGAGAGATGAGGTAAACTGGTAGCAAACCATTGGTATGTTGGTTGAGAGGTGCAGTCTAATCCTTTTTGTGTAATTATTTGTGTTGTGGTCTTGATTTGATTCCTGTTCTGCTTCTCTGCATCCTTCTACTTGTCAAACACTTGGGTGCATGGATTATCAGTGCAGTGTGGCATGCAATCAGATCTCAGATGGGATCTCTAACCCTAATGTAATACAAAGAATTAGTAATAGCAATGATCTTGGAATATTAAATGGACATTAAAAGTATGTTTCACAGCACTCTTACACGATACAGTAGAAAATTACTCATTTTACTGGGTAGTAATTCAACAAAGAGATAGTTAAATGTCTTGCCCAAGATGACAGGAAGGCTGTGGATTATGGGGAGGAACTAAGCAGCATGTAGGCCTCTTGACTCCCAGGTTTGTATCGTGATCACAAGATCAAAGTAAAGTATGCCCCCCCCGCCCCAGATGATCCCTCCAGACACTTCAAGTTATCGGTAAACCTGAGAACTGTGATACCAGAAAGTGTAACCCAGCTCATGTATGGAGAGCACAGAGTCTGTGCTCAGGTGACTGGGTGTGATTTTCTTGGTTGGTTTTTTTTTTTTTTTTTAACCTTCAGTTGCTGCTTCTTGGGTATGCCTTAAAAGTGAGCAATAGTTTTGCTATTTGTTGTGGACGTGCTGGCCCCAAGTTAAATCAACCGAAGCTTTGGAAGTTTTCATGAGGGTAAGATGAGGGCACTGAGTATCAAGAAACTTTCTTTCTTCGGTAAGATGTTAGGAATCATCCTTCAAGAAAGATAACAAGAGGTAACTTGAAGGACAACATCAAGAAACCAGGTCTTTGAAACAACTTCTGTGACAAGCCTGCCACTTCCCAATTATTCTGTTTCTACCTTTGTGTGAGTTTTAGTCTGGTCAGAGGTGCCATGTTAAAGTCTCTGAAGCCTGAACTTCCATGTCACCTTTAAACAAAAATTGGTTTGGGGTCAGATTCAGCCAGCGCATAACTACAGACAATTGCTAATTTTCTGTGATTCCACTAGTTTCCCAGAACTGAAGCTTTTGTTATAAACACCCATTTTCTCCCACCTTCTCTGAATTCTAGCCCTCAGGATTTCAGAAAACAATTCAGTATGTGACTGAAATGAGTTTTCAGAAATCTTGGGAAAAAGAGTTCTGAGAAACATGAACAGATGCCTTTCTTCTCGGTGGGTAGTATTTCTGAACTTAAGAAATGAGATTGTTTCTTTTTAGTTGGAATTGGACTAACGTGCCATCACAATTTCCCAGTCTGCCTAGTGGCCTTGTAACTTTGAACAATGACAATTTTAAAGTTGATAGCAAATCTTAGATGGAAAAAGTGACAGGAGCAGTAATAACTGTGCTGCTTAGATAAATACTTTTTTTTTTTTATTAGATCTATGTGGTTATAGTGTTGTCAAGTGTTTATAAGGAAGCCAGAGAGCAGTAATACAATACAAAGAAAACATATGAAAACAATAAATGAACAATATTTTCAGGGCTAATTTTCAGGCAAGACAGGGTCTTCTAAATAAATTTACTGATGACATAAAATTGGAAGGAAATATCAAAACAAAGGAGGGCTGGAACATCCTATAGGAAGCGCTGCATAACCTTGAGGATGGGAGTAATAGAAATCAAGTGAAGTTTGATAGTGTGAATCACAAAGGCATGTATTGGGGAGTAAGGAAAAAAGTTTTCATAGAGGAGAGGAGATTTGCAGAAAGAGTAGAGGTAAAGCATCTGGATGCTGTTGCCAGCTGCTAGTATACTGTGGACACGCACTAAGATGTGCCCAGACGAAGGTAAATGAAATCTTAAAATGTCTCTGGTAGCTGTCTCAGAATACATGGAGCAAGCTAAGGCTCTGCAGAAAGATGACCTGTTTAATGTAAAACACAATGTTGACACAAGAACAAATGGAAAGATGTAAGTGTAAAATGCGAAATAGGAGAAGATTTCTAAGCAAGAAACCAAACACAATTATTTTAAACTTTCATTCCCATGTTTTAGTAGCAGAGAACATGAATTCATGATTCAAGGCTTCCTTTCCAGTCATGTTATGAGTTATGTTCCTAGAATCACAGCTAAAACATGGGGGTTCATTTACTGTCAGTAATACTTTTCGCTGCTAAAATGTA
Source organism: Charadrius vociferus (assembly GCF_000708025.1). NCBI lineage: Eukaryota > Metazoa > Chordata > Aves > Charadriiformes > Charadriidae > Charadrius > Charadrius vociferus. The sequence continues at coordinate 10,263,665 of NW_009647680.1, forward strand.
ACAATCTCCAAGAAACCTGGGAAGCAATCTTAAAGAAAAGCGAGAATCAAGTTACCAAATGTATCAGGGTTCACTAGGCTGCGCCAGAGCAAAACTGACCCTGCATAATTTGTCTAAACAACAAATATAAATGGCAAGAGTGGTTTTTAATTAAGCTGACAATCAGAGGATCTCAGAAATGCAATGTCTCTGCTAGTCTGTTCTCGGAAGAATCTTCAGCCCAACCCCCCAGAAGAAAATCAGACCCACCTAGGATACAGAAAACGGACTTGCATGTTAAAGCAAAACTGAAACTGAGGTCAGCAAAGGGAGACAGATGTATGTTTTCTTTCATAAGTAGATATACCTTAAAGAGACAGAGCCTGAGCTTTTTTTTATGAGCTAGGATTTAAAAGAAATCTTGGCTGTGTAGGATTCTGCGTCAGTGTTTGCGAAAGTGCTCACTCCAGTCCAATTCCACAATCTCAAACTGGTAAACCACCAATAACAAGGATAATAAATACTTAAGATTCCAAGACACAGACTTATAATGAACAAGGAACTAGACTTGGTAATACTACATGGAAAATTAATCCTGCTGGTTCTGATGAAAAGAGAGTGTGGAGAGAAAAAAAAAAAAAAGGCAGCCTTTGTATGCTAAAGGATGCAATGCATTAAAAACATATTTAAAATGCATTCAAAACATAATAATTAGCTGTGTGGATCCCCTTGGGTGAAGTATTCAGCAAGTGCACGTGAAAACCTAATTCCCTCTCTTGGTGTTTACAATCTGAGATGAATTTAATCAACTGATGTCGAGAGTCAGTAGAACATAACTTTGCAAATTTCTTCAGAAATGTGACTGATATCTTGCCAGGGTAACCACAGCTTATATGGAGGTCATGAAAAAGCATAATTTGCAATAAAAATTATTTTTCTTTAACCAGTTGTAATGGGGTTTGATGCTACCCTATTTAGTTTTAATTAACCTTTACGTTTTTCATCCAAGGGCCCGTCTTGGGCTGACTTACCCCTCCTTCCCCCTGAAAATTCAGCCAGATCCGTTCAGTTGTTTCCCAGTATGAAAAGAGAAGAACAGGCTGGTTTTCGGTTTTAAATCATCTTAAAAGCTCGGATGGTTTTGTGTTTTTTCAGTTTGCCAAGAGGATGGACTATGATGTGTCAGGACTGTGCCTCTTGTGCCTATGAAAATTGACCTAAATTTGGCCAAGTCAGAAGCCTTTGAAAAAGAATCTCAGTTCTCATGTTCTGGGGAGATGTGCTGAACTTCAACAGTAAAATAAAACAGTGTGTGGGAGAATGACAGAGACTGGATGAGAAGATGGTGGGAGAGAGGGGACATGAACAGGAAACTAGGACTGGCCTTACGAAGGTGTTGGATTGGCTGTGGAGGAGTAGAGACAGATTTACCTAAACAGTCTGGTGTGCGTGGGGACAAATGTATCGGACAAACAAAACAGAAATGACAGAATGTATGAGAAGTGAGAAACTGAGACTGAGCAAGAGCTGTTCCCTATAGGACCGGAGAGATTACTTCTCCTCCGTCTAGGGTATTATAAAAATAAGAAAGAAATGCTGAAGTTCTATTATAATGAAAATAATAGAAAAATATTGAATAAATTAATATTTTCTGTCTTCAGGTTTAGCCAGCTTGCAGTGAGCTTGCGTTGGAACATGCATGAAATAAGGAGGAAAAAAGGAGTTGAGCTGCTGTTGCTTCAGAGGGTGGATTTCTGCCACATCCCTGAGATATCTAAATTATGGTTTTCTATATTCGTCATGGTACGATCTGTATTTCAAAAGGAGATTCAGTTTACTTAAGACTCAGACTACCTAAATTTGGTGCGTAAAGACAAATGACACCAGTCTCCCTTTGAGCGACGGTTATTCTTTTTGTGAATCAAATGAGGAAGCAGGGGTCTGTGGAAAACCAGCACCAACGCAGATAATTAAAATCCATTATAAGGTATATATGCAAAGAGCATTAATTAAGGTGGTGCAGCTGACATTCGCTTTGGCATTTCCTGGCTTTTGAATGCTTAGATTTGCTGATTTCATTGTGGTTTTCTAGCATCATTTTAGTGTGTTTAATTAATATTGTGTATTTTTTTGTATAGAGGTAGAGCCTAGAAGCCCTGGGCAAGTATTGTAAGGCTTTGCAGTCACAACACCGAATAGCTGTCAGAAGCCCATATTTTTCAGTTACTACTGACTTGGACTAAATTTGAAAAAAACTGAGATGGATGAACTTTGTTTTGGGAACACAAATAGTGTTGTGTAGCTCCTTACTTGTCTATTTAGACTGTGTGCTTTTCAGAACAGGAGACGTTATCTTTGTACAATTTGTACTATCCTGCATTGCCACCTTAGGACTCTACATTCTGTGGTGATAAAGACCGTTAGTAATAATTTGTAATGTAAAACCTTTTCAAATCCTTAAGCCTCACTGGTGCATGTCAGAACTCCTCAGCTGGATGTTGCAGGCTGAGTGCTGTTAACAGACAATACAGATTGTCGTTTTGTTTCATTGTAAATGCTTGTGGTTTTGAAGACATCCATTCTTCTCCTTCCCACAGAGCTCAGAGTGATTTGGGCACGCAGTAGTGACCGTGAAAGTTTCTGGCTTCTATGCATTTCTTAGATAAGCTGCTTGGTTTTGTAACACATGAAACAGCTAGAGTTGTCTTTCCTGAAAACGCTTGAGTGACCATCACTCATCTCCTCAGGCAGGCAGGCGGTCAAGGACAGTCTGGCTGTCTTGTTCTTCATCCTGCAGTCCCCTCTGACCGAGATGGGAGAATAGGGCTATCTCTGGTTGGGAGGCTTGTCTGTGGAGCTCGCTCCCCGGGGATGCTAGCCATTGTTCTGCTCCAGCGGTCTTCAGGTCTCAAGGTACAGCTCTTCAAAGTCAGTACATTTTTTGGCAGCTCTGTCTTCCCCTTCTTCTTTAAACTTATTTGGTATGTTTAATATAGGGAGGTTGTGATGTCCACTTAAGTGTCTACCGTATCCTAGAAGCCTGGTAAAAGATTTAGTTAAAAGAAAAAAAGAAAAAAAAAAAAAGATATCAGTAGGCTAAATTTGTTGTGGTCTGATTGCGTGGAAGTCTGTAGAGTTACACCCGTGATGACTCTGGTGTAATGCGTGTGGCAAACTTGTGACTGACGGGAGAATTTGGCTCAGTTTGCAGGCATTTGGATGAACTGCAGGATCAAAACTTTCCTTTCCAATTGAAATAACAAGAAAAGTCAGACAAACTTCAGTTTCATCAGCTGTCTTCTTTTGATCTGCAGTAAGTACCAGTGATCACACCTTAAATGATTACTTTGTTACATAAGGGAGAAGTGCAGCATAGATGTTCCTAATGATGTCGTGTCCCCCCCAGAAGGTGACACCACAGCAAACAAAAATAGTGGGCATAGCTAGTGAGACTGTTCTCTTGCAATCAAAGTGCAAATAACACTTTGACATTGTGATTTCACTGCTATGTAATGCTTTCTTCGGGATTGCATTGCAAGCAAAAATGTAAATTACTTTAAAGAAAACCCAAATCACTGTGGAATAGAGGTCTCCAGTGTGCTAGTTCTTCACTGGCTATCCTGCAGAGCAACCAGTAAACTCCGGCTTAGCCAGTAAGCCTCTCAGACCCTCTAATCTGGCCTTGATGGAAGCGGAGGCTTTACAACAAATCTAGTGAATTTAGAGGCAAGTGAAGATCAGGTAAAAAGTAAAAGGAGTTAGCCAAAACAGATAGTATCAGAACAAGGGTATATGCTTATTTTGTAAAATAACTGATTTTTGACAAGAAAAATGTCACCTCTCAGGATTTCAGTGAAGTAGTTGGTGTGTTGCCACAAAGAAAACCGAGTCAAACAGGCGAAAGTGAGGATTATGGCAAGAATGGTGACATAAACAGGCGAGTTCAAAGTTCCCTACTTATTTGGGATTTTTCATGATTGTGTCTGGTGAGCCCATTAAACTGGTTGTTTTGTGCCATGTAATCTATGTCAAACTAACAGGTTGTGAAGGAAAGACTCATGGAAAAGATGCAGGTAAACAGCAAAGGTATCCTGGGTTAGCCAAGATCTGTCTGGGTTGAGGATTAGCAGATGTTG
>NW_009647680.1:10268125-10280072 GCF_000708025.1 Charadrius vociferus
ACGCAGTCTGTCAGACGAAACAGTGGAGTCTTTCATTTGACAGATCCTGGCCAGACAGGAGGCTTGTTCTGTAGTTGGAATCTGCTAGAAGCATTCCTCACACCATACAAAGCAGTAATTTCAGATGCATTTCTGCTCACCCTGAACACCTGCAAATAGCTGTGCCAAACCAACACTGGAAGGCTAAAGAGGGGGAGACACTTTGGAAACTGAGGATTTCCTATACAGTTTTTGAGGACTGGGGTTACTTGCTGAGCTGATTTATTTTTTCAGGTAACTTAAGTCTATGCATTTAAATTTATTTTCCCTTACTAAGTGTGCCTTATAACCTGCTGCTACTTTTGTGATCTTAGTCATCACGTTATCTTACGGGATTTGGGGAAGAAAACAGGGAAAAGATATAGCCACTGGTGATCTGTGATCTGAATTTATTTAATAATAGCATCCTGTTTACTTCTTTTTCATGTTTCCCCACAAATACTCTGTTCCACATTTACTTATGCGTGAGGACTGTCTGCTGAAGGAAACTTAGCTCCTGTAGTAGGAAGGAACCACATGCAGTTCCTACACGGGCTAATGAAAGCTTAAGCGGACTTACTAGTGGTGTGAATATAGTAGCATATTCTCTGAAGGTGATTTTTTTAATAGCTCTGTTTTATATATACATGTACATATGGTGCAGAACAAAATAGAGGTTAAAAAAAGAGGTGATGAACTCTTGATGTCCTACTCCTTGTCATAACATAAATAACTATGAAGTATACTGAGCAGAGAAGAATCAGGCCCATTTAGCTTATTAGGTCTTTTTTCTGGATGTATTTACAATGCCTGTTTGCTGCAGAGATCAGTCATATATTTGCAATGTTGGATGGTTCTCCTCCACTTGTACACAAAGATGGGCTGCTCCCAGTGGAAATAACCACAAAATAGCTCCTGCTCTCTTCAGCATCAGCGGGCAGTTGGGAAGTGTGTGAGTGATGCTGGAGTGGTGAGCTCGGGTTTGGCAAATTATTATTGCTTGTAATTAGTGTTATGGTAGTGCCTACAAGCCATGGCCTTGCCATTGGGGGTACTGATAAAAACATCAGATGGAAACCTTGATCTTGGTCTGTACGATACATGTGGATCAGGTATCATGTACGTGCATTTAACAGAATTTGAATGACTGTGTGGCGTAGGCTAGGTGCATGTTTTGTCTGCTTGGTTTTTAAATCTGAAATGCATCAGCCAGAGATTGTGGCATCCCTTGTGACTATGCAGCGTATACACACAGGGTAAGAGCAGAAAGGCTGATTCCTGTCTTTTTCTGTTCATGAAGAGACACAACACAATGAAAAATGATGATGATTAGTAAAATAAGCAGTATTTTCAGCATACCAGCTGCTTCCTTGTGGCTGGGTGACATGAAGGCATCATCCTTAGCTTAAATTTTATTATGGTGCAAAGGAGGCTGCAGTGTTATTCTTACGGATTTTCTTAAGTTCTGCCTGTTGAAGGACAGCATGGGAGAAAACATCACGGTGTTTGAGGGAGTTCCAGCGTGATGAATAGTAAACAGTGATACCTGGCAGACCATCTTCCCCCATTGCTCTAGATACACTACGATGCTCTGCCCAAGGGCATTCAGTGAAGGTGGAGATGCTGCAGCTCCCAGAAAACCACTTCTCTGATCCACTTGAACAGAAAATGCGAGCACCAGCCCACAGAGATTCTTTTTCTGTGATTGTAACTTATGTCATTCGTTTGTTCCAGTGGTGTTCTCTGATAGGAATATCTAAGGATCAAAATATTACATTTTAAGGATTATCCTATTGCAGTTTAGCTGTGTAGGTTCATAAGCATGGTCCTCCAAAATCACCAGCCAAGTGATTTCCTTCTAGCTGGCAAAGTTTCTTGCACTCTGAATTCTCCTTGTGCACATCGGGCTAGATGATGTCTTGGCAAGCAGTTCAGCTCCTGTATTGCTCTTAACCCTACCCAGGATCCTCAGAGTAGGCATTCCTTTGTCTGCATCTGCTGAGGGTTGTGGCCTGGAAGCTGTGCTCCAAGCACACCTGCCTCACAGGGGATAGCGCTGAACAGAACGCACATCACAGCACACAGAGTTGCTTACATCAGGAAACAAGTAAATAACCAAGGGTGCAGCAGCACTGCAATTAAATTGTCAAGAGAGCTTGGACCAAGACTAGACCTCCCTTTCCCTTGGGGTGTGATCTAACCCTTAGGCTCCTTCTTTTTGGCACAGCAGTTCCTAAATTGTTTGTTACACCGTGACAAAAATCCAGTAGAAGTTTTCTTGTCCTTATTTCCTTGGGCATTTTCATGCTTATTCACAATTCTACTGTCATCTTAACTTCAGGCATTGATGGATACACTCTGGTGAGTATTGCTATGGCAGTTTAAGACGTGACTGCTTGTTCTGCCCCTCTGGTGTGGGTTACTGCTTCACATCAGAGCTGTCAGAATGAAGGTGTGCTGGGGCTTCTACCTGACAACAAAATCAAGCTCATATAAAGATGGATATAAAGGTTGATAAAGATGCATCTGAGTTAAGACACTGGATTTTGGAGAGGACCAGGCAAAATGTAGGCACTGACAAAGTTCTGCTGACTTTGCTGGAGGGATGGGAGCTCCAGCCTGAGGTGACAGCTAACAGCTGCCGAATGGAAACTGATGCAGCTGTTGCTAAGTGACTGAGCCAAATTTAGTATTTTAATTTAGCAAATTTAACCAGTTAATTTAGCATACAGGTGTCAATTTATTACCTTAACTATAAATATATTTATGTTGCTTTTTTCCTCTTTGCATTTGAGACTGCCTGGCAATAATGGGAGAAAATTAATTTGAATTCACAGTATTGTCTGTTTTCACGATTCTTTCCTAGCTGATCCTGTGAGATGACTTATATCTTGCCATCTGATTCCTTAATTGCAGTTTGCAATGAAGAAAACCATATAATAGTTGAATTGCAAGCTAGTCTCTGTTAGAGGCAAATGAAATAATTATTTGGAAAACCAATCAGGAAGCATTCAAATCTTCCTTGGTGACATGCCCGCTTTAGTTGTATAGCTTGCTTCCTTCTAGATCGCAAACATCAGCGTTAAGATTAGCCTAGCATTGTGAAAGCGCTTACTCAGCATTTCATCATCAGAATGAGTATTGCTGTATTTTGTGATGCTGCTCCTCTGCCAATGTCAAACGGATTTAGGCATAGCAACCCTCACATGCTCATGCTGAAACCTGGTCGGTCCTGAAACAGCATGTTAAAACAAGAGCTTACAGTTGGATGCACTTCGCTTTGGGCATCGGCTGAGAATTCCGAGACTGATATGGATACCTTGCAACTGGATACCCATGAGAATAAAAGAGCTGAACTGAAAGAGATTAAGCAGCTCTTTGTACATTCTCCCCTGTGAAGTGTAAAGAACTGAGAGCTTCATTGTTTTGTAACCACTTAAAAATTAAAGGGGAAAAACAATTACTTCAGCATGGTCCTCTTCAATATGGTTTTATTAAATGTGTTCTTCCCAGAAATCTAGGCATACGTGCAAAAAATAAGAAATCCTCCACACACAGATTTCACAACAGAGCATTGTCCATCATGAAACTTAAATGTTTCCAACCCCAGTTCCCCGTGAGCAAGTAGCTTTCCCACAGTTTCAAACACACTCCGCATACATCAGCAGTTGGCTCACTTTCTGCTGTTCTTTGAAAATTATTTACCTTACACCCCTAGGCCCTTTTTATCTATACAGCTATTTACATCTTCCAGTCTGGGTGGGACAAAGGCCACCATCAACAGAGAATGCATTTCAGTATCGTATTTTTTCTGCAAGGCTGCTCTTTGTTAACGCAAAGCCTTTGGACTGAGGCTGCCAATCTGATGCAAACAGCAATATTAAATGTTTCTTCCCTATAGTTCACCTGCCTGCTGAAGATTAGTGCTCTGTATGACTGCATTGAGTCAGGTCTGTTCCCCTTGGTTTATATCTGCTGTAATTGGAAGCACTCAGAGGCAGTTTAAAGGAATGATCTAGTCTGAGAACAGAACTGGAAGACAGGAATGCCTGAATTCAGGAAGCGTAATTGCAGTATTTTTGCTGCACAGCCTGAGGCTACTGGTTGAGCTCTTACCTCATTTTCCCCATCTGCAATACTGCTCATAGGATGGTTTGGTGATTAATTTATGCTGATGAAGTTAATTATTTAGTAAGAATTGAATAATTTGATACGAATCTCTCTATATATCCCTGAAAATGTGGCAAAAAAAAAAGCCAGCCCTAAAACTGTTAATTAACAAACCCAGACGAGATGGTGAGATTCAGGACAGAAACCTCATCAGAGAAATTATTGCCAGTTACAATCGTGCATTTTGTCTAAACTGAAGATCCTAGTTGAAGTTATTCTTCCACGACTAGTGCAACTTGACGTTCCTCTGATTACAGAGGCAGCTTGACAGGAATGTAAAATTAGAGGATGGCATGTTCCTGAAACCTCAGTTTTATCCTGGCAGTTTTGGAAGATCGATGTAGTATGCTAAGGCAGTCAGTGAAAAAGTTCTGGGGGTTGTATGTTGTTATTTCACAGTTCCTGCAGGTACGTACTAGGAAGCAATTGGAAAGGGTTATGCAATAAAATTAATTTATTAAGATTTCCTGTGTCCTGCAGAACAATCCCTGACTCATCAGCGGTTTGGAGAGCACGAAGATGTACATCATATCAAAGGAATTCTGCAAGACCAGCTCTCTTGGCAGGCCTGAAGTGATCTGTATCTCCAGTGTAACTTTGGTTTTAGTGTGACCAACCAGTATAATTAAATTACCAGTGTCACTGTCCTCAGCCAAATTGCCCCTGAGGTTTTATAGTTCCCTCTATTGGATTAACTATCAAAGCTGCTCTTTACCTGGCAAAATGGGAGCTCCATCTCTCTGTTTGTTTTTTGGGTTTTTTTTTTGATGAATTAATGTTGCTCCACAAATTTGAATTATCTTGCTGTTTTTATGATACTTTGCGTGCGCAGGGTCAGTAGATTATGTTGCTGAAGACCTTTACTTTGCCCTTTAATAGAATTTAACTGCACTGATGATTGAAGCTGCCATAAAATATCTCAAATTCAGTGTAGTTTTTCCCAAAACATCTGAAGTCAGCTACTCTATAATCTTTGTGTTATGATCTGCTTAGTCCGTCTTGGACACAATGTAAATAGGTAGAAATGAAGGATAGTGGTTTCATATTTTCACAGCTTGTGAAGCATCTGAAACACCCAGAGACTCCATGTCTGTCAGCGCTCTGCGCTTTTTGGTGGCTATTCATGTAACCCAGTGAGGCAGAATAGCAGAGATAAGGCAAAGAACAGGGGAAGATTTCTCTCTGCAGTTTATTCTCCGGGGTTTTGTTCAGTCCAGTTTTAAATGGCTCAAGCTACTGAAGTGATTCAAGCTATGACATTTTGGCAGGGTGTGAAACAAAATCTGGCAGAGGTGCTACAACTGAAGGGCTGGTTTTGTTCTCTCTGAAATGTGTGGCAAATCTCTCGCTGGTTTCAGTCAGAACAGGATCAGGTCCTCAGAGTCATTCAGTTTGACTCAGCTCAACAAAAACAGCAAAAGAATCTAATTTTGTTATAATATTACACTGTTGCAATCTCTTTCGGGCTCACCCTCCTCTGTTTACAGTGTCCTCCAATGCAACCAAGACTTTCTGTGTAGAAAAATGAACTGCTTTTGTTAGGTTTTGAGTAATAAATAGCTCTGGATTAGTAGTCCCTGACTGATGTCTCATTCAGACTGTCTCTTGCATTACCTAGCTTTTTTTTTAAACCCTGATACTGGAAGTGGAAGCTCTCCAGAGGCATACTTTAAAAAAATCAATAAAGAGAGGAAAAGCTAATTGATTTTTAAATTATTTTTATTATTATTTTCTTTATAAGATAGCCCATTAAACTTGGGCAGTCCCTAATGAAAGGTAAGTTTACTGCAGTCTTATTTTACCAGACTTTCAGAGTCGTCTCCCTTGTTGCCTTGCTTTCTATTTCTCCCCACTTCTAGGTAAAAGGACATTTTAAAAAATAACATAGTTCAGGATAATTTGGATTAACTTCACTTTCAGAAGTGTTTTTCTGGATGTCTTACTAGTTCAGGAGGAGTTGTTTAGCTCAAGGTACATGTAAATCCATTTCTACTGTGTTATTCCACATGCTCACAGACAAGGATTTATCTCATCATAGGTCTCTAGTAAACCAGACAGAATGAAATGCATAGAAAATTATAGGACAGGAAAGTGATTCTGAGTGTGTGTTATTAAACCGTTGCAACTCTGTAAGCTGAATCCTGGAAGGAAAACCTGTCACACACCTGTCTGCTGAAAACACTGTTCTGGGCAGCAAATTTACATTTTGGGCAACATTGTGCTGCATTTTTTCAGATTGCTTTGTATTGAGGAGAGAAAATAGTTGTGGGACAGTCCAGAGAACCTCTTCACACCTGAGGCCAGGACAATCACCCAAACAGATCTGAGAAGGCTCTGGCACACAACATCGCAGGCCAGGGCCTCTTGCTTCTACCGGCAGCTGGGCAAGAGGCTGCAACTGTAGCTCTTTCTGTGATTTCTGCAGGTATTTTGCCAGTCTGGAGACACGCTCTCATGTGCTTGGGATGTTTGTCTGCCTTTACCGTGCTACTTTCCACACTTCCTGCTCTGTCAGCAAGTTCCTTCATGCTCCAAAGGCCCAAGTGAATAAGCAGTATTTACAACCTCCCCTGTTCCCCTCCACCTCTCAGTGGTGCCCCTCTAGCTCTCCCTGGGTGCCTCCTTCTTTGTCTGCAGCACTGCCGTAAAATACGGCCTGTATTTTACGAAGAAGAGTTGCGGTTATGATTTCCAGTCAAGATGTAGCGCTGATCACTGAAGGACCATCTAGATTCCATGAGTATCCTCAGCTTAGGTTAGCTGGGTGGGATCAGGAAGGGGAGGGACTTTTGAAAATGAGGTGGATGATGAAGTAAGGCTGGGGGGATGGAGGGAAGGGGAAATGGGAGGAAGTAGGACTAGATGTTTCAAGACAGTTGGGGAAGAGCAGGGGCAGGGATGGATAGGGGCTTTTTGGACTGCAGGCAGAGGGAAGTTCCCTCATGCAGGGAAGTATAGCTATGACTGTAGTTGGGAGATTAAAAGAGGAAATTCTGACTCTAGTTTCATGGCTGCTTTTGGAGCACGTCAATACTGTTTTTAATATCTGAAAGCAGACTTTTCTGTTATGGCACTCATGTCCGCAGATTCTTGCACAATGTAGGATTAAAATGCAAATTGTCAGATCCTGGTGTGAATTCGCGTAGCTCCAGCAGCTGACCCAATATGTTTGAATCTTAAGCTCAACCCCCCCTAAAAAGCTTATGGCATTTGAATATGTTTTTTACTTAAGATTACCAGTGGCTAGTCATATTTTTTCAAGAAACAAAACTTCAGATCACTGAGAAAACATACAAAATCTAAGTCAAAACCAGGATCCAGTACAGCTCCACAGAAACTGACACTGCAGGGTAAAACTCTCCCCATCTTTTTAAGCTTGAATTAGCAGCATGCCTCAAAACTGAGATTCAGCTGTTAGCTAATGAATCAAAGACTGACCTCATTGTAAAGCCATTACCCATCTGTATTTTATGACTTCCAGAGATACAGAAGGCTTCCAGAATCAAATAGTCACTTGTGGCTTCTCTAGTATTCGCTCTGACTTGCTGACTGCTCACCAAAGCACTGAGTGCTCTTAGCTGTCTCTCTGCAATTTCCTGGCTAAAGGAGACCTGGAATGTAAAAGTGTATTCATCACCAGAGGTTTTGCTGGATTCCAGAACTTCAATGAAGCGGTAAGAGATGATTTAAAATTGGAATGGCATGATGGTTCCTGTGAGTTTTCAACCAACTATAGGGTAACTTAACGAACAGGAAAGTAACCCTTAAGGAGAACATAATTATTTGGGATTTAAGCAGAAAAAAAAAGTACCAGGTTGTAATTACTGTTATACCTATACCAGACGGATCCTGACTTTTTACTGTGAGCCTCTCGATACCGAAATGAAGGACCAAATGGTGAGTGGGAACATGTCTACTACAACGCTCTAACCATTTATGCAGAATGAAACAACTGGATATAGCCAAATACTGAGAAACGGTAGCGCATAACCTGGCTTTTCAATTTCAGTTAATGAAACTGCAGACAGTGCTAAGATCAAATAAGTGTAATCCGGAGCCAGCTTTGCTAAAATGGTGGCCCTGGTTTTTACTCCTGTATTTGAACTGATTCTAGGCAGAGAAATCTTAGCAAACCTTTCTCCAGGATGGTAGGAAATGTTAAATACACACCAGGTGTAATGTGCTACTTGCATACATTTTGGAACCGATGCCTTTTGGATGGGTATTACACACCATCTAACATCAGGATATGTAAAATAGGAACCAGCTGCTCCTCTCCACCAGTCAAGTGTTCTGGCCTTTTTTTTTTTTATTTTGCTACTTTGCTTTTCTGGCACTAGAACACCCTAAAACTTACTGAGGAAATGAAAGATTGTTGCTGATGTGCTTTTGTGTGTTTGTTTAGAGAAAACATTTACTCTTGTGCATCATGGATTTGTGTCCAGAAACACATTCCCCACTGCTTTGGTCTGTTGTGTTATCTGGACAAAGTAGAACAAAAAGTGATTTGGAAGTGTTTTATGTACATTTTGCAGAGCTGTACAAGCTTATACGATATGTAGGGCAGCGATGAATCATAGTCTGTCTTCTTCATCGCTTCACACCACTATAACAACATTATTTTGCTGGATTGACTCCTGATTTACGGGCTGAGAAACCTCCAGGCAGTAGTATGCTGACCCACCATCACCTTCAGTTTTGCTTGCCGCTCCTTGCTGTTTTCTGCATCTTCACAGTGAGATCTTTGGCTGAGGAACTTTAGAATTGTGTATTGTACAACTATAGGACTCCTTTTTTCTTTTTTTCTTCTTCCAATCCTTGCCTGACTGCTAAGACTTGGAGACTTGTAATTAGTTTTCAAGTCATTCATGAACTCTGGTTTCTTCCTTGTAGGCTGAAGCCAATTTGTCTCTAATTGCAAAAGCAGATTAGAGCAGTGGATGGATGATTGCAGGTGACTAAATTGGTATGTCATAACAAGTTACTGTCCCTCAGCTGAGATTTAGCTCCTGTGATTTCACACACTCTTGTGTTCCCCCTTCATTCTGTCAGTCAAGATATTTGGGGATTTGATCTGACTGAAAAACACCCAGGAAAAATCTTAGGAGGACCAGTTCCTTGATCTCTTCCATTACATAGCTATGCAAATAGCTGTGCTGGCACAGTGCAGGGAGTATCTCAGGAGCAGAGATGCACAGCAGGGTAAGAACTATCAATACTGGTACTGCTGACAAAAAAGAGGTGGTCAGGCTGTGCCCTACGGCAGCTGGACCGCTCGTTCTGCTGTACATCTGAAGGGGAGGAAAATGCAGTTCTTACACGGTCACTCTAAAATCAATTGTTCAACAGAGTTGGTCTTTGAGGCTGGGGCCTGGTGCCAGGCTTCTTCCCACGGAACACAAGAGACCCTTTTGAGGTGTAAGAAATCCCCTTTCCCCCCCCCATACTGGAAAGGAACCATCTGACTTTATCCTGAGCACAAGGCAAGATGAATCCTTTCCCTGAAAACCACCTGAGCACTTTCTCTGCTCTGAGTGCTTAGAATGCAAATAAAATGATCTACATTTCACTCATTCCTTTCTCAAGTACCAAATTCTGTTTTGCAGTGGTAGCTTTATATCCCATTCTAGTGTTGTTCATGGACATCCCTTCTTTTGTTTGGGAGCTCCCTCTGAAATATCCAGCAATAGTTTCAGACAAAGGAGTCTTAAAATTTGAGTAAATTCAGAAAATTGTATGTATCGTAATCCCATGATATTCCTTTAGGATATCTCTTTAGGATTCAGCATTACTACAGATTAGGACAATAACTAAACATAAGAATATGGTTCTGAATGTTTTTGTGAGATCCCTTCACAGTGAATATACGAAGACTTAATTGAAACAATGTCTGAACTGAGATAATCTGAGTATAGATAAAGTCTTTTTTCATCTTGAAGTGGCTTTAAAAGCACCTATAATTAAAATCCTGGTTATTTCACGCTGCTTTAAGTACCTTTATACAGATACAAATCCAGCTATAGCAGGGGCTGTTAGAGCAATATACCAGCTGTATATGGACCAGGCCTTAGGTCAACCACTGCTGTTACCTTACACAGCCATTCTACAAGTGGCTGGATCAATGTATTTCATAAAATATCTTGTCAAACACAGCATGTTTATGAGTATTTTGGACCGATGTCTTGCCTGGCTTCAAGATTTAGTTTTTTAGATTATCATGGTGCATCCCTGTTATTGAAAAGGCTTTGTGATTTTTGAGTGTGGGACAAAAGAAAGTTACTCTTCAGGTCTCAGTTCAGGGCTGAAGGGTAACTGTTCAGGTTTTTTTTGATGGTGCCCCCTTTGTGGAACCAGCATTCAAGCTGAGCTGCAGGGTTTTTTCCTTCATTCTCCCCCCGCTGCAATCATGTAAGCACAGCTCCCGCGTTAACTGTGGGATTCTCAACACAGGCTGATCGTGGCTGCCGTTGAAGTGAAGTGACCGATATACCGCCCTGTACTGACATAAGCACCTTTACGTTCCCACCAGAGCACAGACTATGGACAGACCGTGCTCTGGGGGAGCTCACGCAGTCAGTCTGTGTGTGTGTGTGGTTTTCAATCTGATTTTAAATGTATCCAACAGAGGGAACTAATTCTAAGCGGGCAATTCCACCACAGGTTAAGCTGACTGAAACCAGCTCTGTTGCAGTTCCACTCTCCCTACCAGCCCCACACTCGGGTTTTCACTTCCTCCATTTATTTATTTTTGCGGGGTTAATTTTCTGTTGGTTTAGCTCCTGAACAAACTTATCACGGGAACTGATAAACGTTGGTACAAGGAGGAAGGGCAGGACTGTGGCCGCGCTGTCCTAATCTGTCATATACTGGGATGCTGTCTCCATGTAACAGTCAGGTCTGGGGTGGTGACCCATATTATTTGTCTCCCTTTTGTCTGCATCTACCTGCTTCACTTAACACTTTGCTTTTGTACGCCTAGGCAGCATATTCCAAGTACACAACCTCACCATGCCTGCGCTGCGTTCTTGGGAGCGGTGCGGCTGTACGTCTGGGTCATCACTTCCCTCCTCTTTTTCCTCTCTCAGCAGAGCACAAGCGCTGAGCCGAAAACTCCTGTTAACCAGGGCGACAACTTTCCAGCGAGCTTTGAAGGGCAGAGAGAGCAGACACCCGTTTCCCTGCAATATAAGGTACAGACGTCTCGGCTTGTGCAACCCAGGAGCAGGGCAGAGCCTGCTTTATTCTTGCCTTTTTTGGATCTGCACGCACGCAGTCCCTACAGCCCGATGGAGCCGGCTTTGTGCTAGCACAAATAACAGAAATAAAGTAATTACGGTGTTGCACGCCAAGGGTACAATTGCCGGTGATCCACTCCCCGCGTCGTTGCTCCGTTGACGGCGTGATCGCCAAAGACTTTTTACGTTCCCGGCCAACGCCGCTCCCTCCCTCCCTCCCTTCCTCCGCCCTCCCGAGGTACCGGGGACGGTCCGCCGCTCCCGGGTGCCGGGCTCCGGGCGGCCGCCTGCAACCCCACGGGTTTCCCCAGGCAGCAGAGAAGCGAAACAACCTCCGGGCTCCAGATCTGCTGCACCGGGAAGGTACTACATCCCTTCCCCCTTCCAAAAAAACTTTTCACCCCGGGCCACTCGGCTGCGATGCGGAGCCTCTCCCCCGCCCCGTTCCCGAAGAGAAGCGGGAGGGTCCTACCCCCTCTCCCCGGCTCCTACCCCGCTGCCCACCTTGGCGGTAAGGGGAGGGG
>NW_009647680.1:10280369-10281940 GCF_000708025.1 Charadrius vociferus
GGCCCCCCGGGCGTGGCAAACGGGGAGCCGTTTGGGACCGCATGCTTGGGGGTCCCGGGGCAGAGGGTTGGCGTGGGAATCAGGGCTTAGCCTAGAGTTTCTGCCAAGCACCCCGTCCTGGCTTCGGCTGTAGGGGCGGGGGCTTTGGGCCAACACAAAGAATTGAGGAGCTGGACCTTTGCTGGGCGATGGGGGGATGCAGCCCCGGGCTTTGTGTGGCTGATGCGCAGGGATGGAGAGGGGGGGGCGTGTCTTTTAACGCCCCCTCCCCCCCCCATCCCCCGCCCGTGTGTGTGCATGAAACCGTGGGTTTATGCTATCAAAGTACTTAAAAGCAATGCTGAACTTAGGATCGTGGGATAATTAAGATTGGAAGGGACCTCAGGAGGTCTCTAGTCCAGCCCCCTGCCCAAAGCAGGGGCTTGTACCTGGGGAGAGGGGAGCAGTGAAGGGACATCGTGAGATGGGTGACACCCCTGGGTGCTCTTGAATGCTCCTGGGATCTCGAAGGAGAGGCAGCACCAGCAGGATGAGCCCTCGGGGGCATCAGCCCTTCTCTTTTCCACTGTGCATGGAAATGCCCCAATCTGCAGCTCTCCCATGCCTGCAATCCCTCTTCTTGCTGCTTTTGTTATCCAGCGGTCTTAAAATTCATGATTGTTGGGAATAGCTGGCTCCATCCGTATGTGTGTCATGGTGCATCTGCTCCTGCTGAGCATTACTTGATCCTTATTCCGACATTACCTCCAGGAGTTTTTCTTCAGGAACAAGATTTATAAATAAGTGTCAAAACCTGGCTCTTTGCTGAGGACCTGTTACCGGCTGTAAGGCATGTACTTTAATGCGATGATTAAGTATGGCACATATATATATATATATGATAGAACAACTGTAAGAGCTGTTTAGTTAGCCAAGCTTTTCAAAGTGAAAGTGGTTATTGTAGTTGGGTGAAATGGCTGTGTCGGGTGCAGACGGAAGAGTGTTTGTTCTCTTTGCTTGCAATTATTCTTTGTATAGTGACTCATGGATGCCTTTCACTGAACTACCTCCCCCTTCTCCATACCTGGAGTTTCCTGGTGTTGCACACATTACCTGGCAAAGCAGGGAGCATCTTCCCATCTGCTGTTCTAACATCTCATAGTGTGGGCGTGTTAATCTTGCTCAGCTTTTTCGGATAAGGGTGGAAAAACTCCTCCTTGTGGAACAGTTTGCATGTGTGTCCACTGGATGCTTAGAAATTGCTTTTCCCTGTTAATCGGAGAAGTAAAGCTCTTGTCTGCGCGGAGAACAGAAGGTACGGTGGAAATTTAAATAAATCTATTAAACTATGGATTGCCCTTGTGCCACGGGACAGAATTTGTTCTCAGAATTTGTTCTTAGCTGTACTGTATAACAAAGCTGGAGTTTCAGACTGGAGACTGATAAGCTGGGTGGGTATTTAGCCTTCCTAAGTCCTTCGGGGAGCGACCAGCTTCTTTAAGCAGTATGATATAACTACTGTTCTTTGACTTGGAAATGAAAGCCGAAAATAAAGTTGAAGAGGAAAATGCTTTTGTAGCATGACAGCAGGA
>NW_009647680.1:10281978-10295239 GCF_000708025.1 Charadrius vociferus
TTGCTCAGAAAAAAAGAGTGGGGCAATGTAAGGTTTTTGGTTCATGCTTTTCGATGCATCTCGGGGATATTGGAAGAAATGTGTGACAAGTCCAGCATAACTTCCACAAGTGAAAATACATTGCTTGCTTATTGTGCTTCTGACTGCCTTGCGCGCAGTGGGTTAAAAACTGATGCTCGCTCTTTTTGCCCAAGAGTTCAAAGAGCTCTTTGATTACTGTTGATTCTTATGTATCTGGAAAAGGTTCCAGGTCTGTGTAGACCTTTTTCTCTCAGCTTTGACTACAAATGCATGAATTTTACCTGGTTTGCTAACTAGTGTTTTGGGTTTGTGTTTTGTTTTGTATTAAAAAAAAAGAGTGAGCTGCACTGTGGCTTCTTTCCTTCTTTCTTCCTTTTGTGCACCTGTCTCTCTTCCTCTGTGGGAAGTTTTGTAATTTCAAAAGCTAGTTGTTATGTTCTAGTTCCCTTATATTCTTAAGAGTGTACAGAACCATCTAGAGCTGAAACAGACTTTTCTCAGTAGCAAAATACAGAAATGATCCAGAGCTCCACCCTTAAAGTGATCTGCGTTTACAGGTCATCCTCTCAGCAGCAGATAACAGAAGGAAATAGACTTTGTAAATGATCTGAAAAACAACTGCTCTTTGTGAGAAGGTACAAGAAACAGACTGAAACCAGGCAACTAAAACCAGAAGTCATATTTCCTTAAATCCTAGTCAATTGTTAGCCCTTTGGCAGGTACAAGAATATCTCTTGTTGGCTTTTTACCTCTATGGGAAGGCAAAAGAATATTGTGTGCCAGAATCGTGTTGTGTGAAAGAGCCTTTTTCTATGTCTGGCAAGGAGCTGAACTCATTTTTTCAGCCTGATGTCTTGGCGTGTATAGGAATTGGGGAGAATGTAGGCTGCTTGATATTGAGGGCTTGCTCTTAAGGAGAAAATAATTTGTCTAGTGAATGACACTTCTTATGCACTGGCACAGCTCTCACCTAGGGGGGACTGCTTTGCACCCCTGTTCCCAGAGATGAGAGTGGCTGGGTCCATTCCCTTTGGTGGCAGCAGAACTGGGACTCTAAGCAGACGCTCGCTCATGCGGCACATAAGTCACTGTGATCAGTTCTTCCCTTCTGAGTATAATGCATGTGATGCTCTTTAGTAATGAATAGCTTAAAAATGTCCAAAGCTGCTTATGCCAACCAGTTTTTTATTCAAACTTAAGGCCAAGCCTGAAATTTCTGAACTGGGATGCGGCTGTGCACAGCACGTGTAGATGTAGACATTATGGCTTTGAGGGGTGACACTCAATGCTGCTGCCACTGATGACTGCTCCTAGCTTTGTGCAGGGGAGAAAGCTTCTCTCCTCTTCCTTGTCAGGCACATCCTCAGAGCTATGGACACGTCTTTGGGTCCTCCCAAGCTGTGCCTCCTTTTCAGCATGTGGCAGTGGAGTGCATGTTACAGTTTCAGGGCCCTTCGTGACATCACTTGATGAAAATATAGATGCTCAGAGCTGAACAAGTCTCCCCAGGCTCTCAATATGATCAGTAGAGAGGAAAAGGCCCTTGTAGGATGTGGTATGTGTCCTCCACCAGTAGGCGTTTTAAAATAGGTCAGAGAGTTGCACTCTAAAAACGTTGATTCCTCTCTGTAGTCACTCTGGTCTCCTCTGTCTCCCATGTATTGTGTTGTACATGGTAGCAGGTAGCTGAGAATTTCACTTGCTCCTTTCACTGCGGGGATGCGAGCAGGCAGCATTGCTAACAAACCCACTGGCAAAAGCACTGCAGTAGCATAGCTTTCACGAGTTCCCTTCATTTTAACACTTGTTTGTTGGGGGAAGGGGAAACAGAAAAGCCATCTGATTAAGTGCATTTCCAGGGGAATTTGAAGAAAAAGTGGAAGTATTCAGTTCTGGTTTATGTAATCATATACTTCTGGTAAATTGTCTAGGCTCTGGAATAGCTGTTCAAACTGGCAATCCAAGTGTTCTGGCTTCCAGTCATATAGCTAACGATGGCCTTTCTCTATCTCTTGGGTCTAGTCTGAGGTGCAGGTTAAATAATAACTTTCCTTCCATGGTTTCTTTCCTTCTTGCACTCCGTGCTCTTTGGACCTGCTACATAGCTAGTTTATTTCGCTCTTAAGCTGATAAAACTACCTTAAAGTCATTCATTTCCTACTTCCTGTCTAGCATCAGTGAAGTAAAGTGGTGGCAAAACAGACATCCTTTTGTCATCATAGGCTTAAAAAGAGGAGGAGAAAAAAAAGTTAATGGGATAGAAGAAAGGTCCTAATTTGGGAAAATCAGGTCAAATCAGAAGACTGCAGAAGTAGTAACCAAATGTACTTTCTGAAGAGAAATAACTTCTCCTACAGTAGTCCTTTGTGATCCCAATTACCATGTGAGAGGCGATGCGCATCATGTATTGTGACTACCTTGAAGTGGATGACATCTAGCTGCAAACGTCTCCTTGATCTAGGTGGGCCTGTAGCTGTGGGACTACAAGACGGTTAAGTGGCAAGTACCTGCTGCACAAAGTGGGGCATAAAGCCTTGTTTCATGCCTTTTGTTCTCTTCTTTTTCCAGAAAGTCAGTCCATGCCTGTAATCTAAATGGAGAATGGGGGAGGAAAATAATTACTCTTCATATGATTCATAGATAATATTCTATGATATTGTGTGTGTTTTTCGGGCCGGGGGAGTCATCCAGGTTTACCTTAAGGCATTGTCTCCTCTTACCAGCTTGATGCATGTAGTTACACTGTGTCTGTCCATGGTGTACAGCTGATGGCATTTGATGACTTCACAGATGGCAGCAGAGAGAAGGAAAATCAAATACAAAAGGTTAGGACACAGTTTGACAGACTGGCTTGCTAAGGTGTCACAGCACCACTTTGGGACTTTGAGTTCCTTTCTCTAAGCATTCAGTAGGGCTTTGAACTATCAGTTCTCTTAATGACTGTAAGTGGCACAAAAGTATTTTAGATAATGCCTCTTACAAGATGAAGCCCATTTCTCAGGGCTTATGTTCTATGCATGAAATAGGAGCTGGAGTGAGAAATAGTTTTATTTGAACTAGTGGCTTGCTTCATGTGCTTTTTCTCTTCATTTACATACAGCAAGCTTAGTGTAATGTGAAATACCTTATCACTTCTTTAGCATAAAGAATTTCCAATATAGATTATTTGCTGCTCCTACATATTCCCAAATGCACATTCTCTGCTGATCTTAGAATATGAGTGGCTTGGCCACTTAACCCAAACTCCTCTGTAGAAAGAGTAGAGAAGTGATTCCTTTTGAAAAACTTGGATTTAATTTTCCCACCTATCTGTAAGTGAACATGATGCAGCTTCAGCAACAAGTTCAACCGAAGGGCTTTGTGCCAGGATGAATCTATCATTTGCCGCTAGTAGGTATTTCAAGAATGTCTTACTTCAGTCATGCTTTGGAGAGGCTAGAAGTCACAGCTGAATGTAGAATTCCTGTGCCTCCGTAGTTCAGACTTGTTTGGGATGAAGGAAAAGCTGATTTCCTTCAGCACCAGCAGGGAGGAATATTGCAACACCCCCCCTTCTCAATCCTGTCTGTACTACTTAAGCTGTTGGATTCGTTTTAGCTTAAGTTTCTCTGCTAACCTCCGTTCAAGGTGCAGCGTGTGTTTGAGGCCATTACACGGCTCTGTAACCCCAGTGTATGTTGAGGTAGAGGGGGGGAAAAAAAAAATGAAGCCAGGCTCATAAGTTACCCTTTGCTTTTCTAGTTCATTAAACTGCTCACCTGAGCCTGAACTCTGGTGTCCCTTCATAACAGAAGGTAGATTTAACAATCAGGTAGCAGCTGCAAAGACCAGGGAGCGCATAGCACAAAAAGGAATTAGCAGCAAAGGGACACATCAGGATTTGAAATGCAATATTGATTAGTTCATTAAAATTAATAAGACGCTCAATTATAAAACTCCCATTACGTTTTGCAGTTCTTCTGGAAATGGAACAATCCATATGTCTTTATCCTTTCAGGAATACCTCACTCAAGACAAATTTTAATGTCACTTCCTTTGCAAACTACAGAATCTGTTAATTCTTAGTGGAGCTCAATTTGTCTGTGTTTTATTTAGTAAAACAAGACTGGAAGACTTAGTCCTAGTATTATGTACTAAAAGTTGCTTTAATCCAAATCATAGCATAATTGGACTAATATCATTGCAGTTAGGGTCAAAAACTAAAAGGCAGATATTCATATACTGGCTAATTTTTTGCAAATCGGACAAAACTGTATTAAAACAAATCACGTACAGAGGGGAAACCCTTTGATTCAAGCTCAGGAATTCAAGGAACAAGTTTGTGAAAGGAAATGTTGGTTCATGAAAAGGAAAGTGTCAATTTTTTCCTAATTTTTCAGAAATACGCATATGGCCTCCATAATACAGAAACAAGATTTTCAGGCTACAGATCTAATTGCTGTGTGGAACCTTAAATTACTTAAAGCTGGATTTTCAATGTGAACCTCTATACTTTACTAGGTATTTTACTTTAAAAAAAAAGAATACCTTTAATAAAGGATTTGGTTGAGAGAGTTTGAGTCACTTGACTCATGGCATTTTCTGCTGAAATTAGAAAGTGCTCTAGGAATCCTCAGTTTCCATATAGGAGGGAGGCTGGGGGAAGATAAAGATGTAAAATGAAGATCCTGGAATGATTGTGAAGTGGATGGCGCTTCTCATGGATGTGGTCACTGCTAATTCTTTTTTCCGCAGAAGTTTGATTGAATTTTCTTGCCACACTGGCCAGGACGGCTAACTCTCCCGTTTAACCACAAAATGTTAACCACAAGTTTATAGGTCACATCCTGTTTGCCCTGCCGTTGTGCTGTCTTCAGTCCCACTTTGGAATAAGATGTGAGTTCAGTTTCAGTGTTGCTTCTCTGGCATTGCGATTGCAGCAGATTGCAGATGGTAACAGCTTTGGGAGCTGAACTCAAAGGGGAGGCCTAGAAATGAATGGTGCTGATGCCGCAGAGCCCTTCATCTAAACCATCCGCTTTCTGATAATCGAAGTAATTGGTAATGTTCTTTGGTAAAATGTATGCATGTTGTGGGTGTGTGTTAAGGTGTTTGATGCTTTCTGTTAAGCTCCAAGATTCTGGAGATGTGAAAGCTATGCAAAAATCTGTGTCATATAAAAGAGACTTCTCCCACTCCTATCTGCAGAGAGAAATGACAAAATTTGATCCAAGTGTGCCTTGAAGACTTAAATAATGAGATTTAAGCACACAGAAGCTTTGGTTTGAGCTTCCAGTTCCTAATTTTGTGGGGTGAAGTGAGGGTATCTGCTGCATCTTAACAGTAAATTATCAACATTATAGCTTAATTCTCCAAAATCACTGAAATCTTCACTGGGTAGCATTACAGAAAGCCAGAGAAGTTGTGAGGGGAGGAAGGAGGGGGAACTGCAGCACCACTGACAAGTATTGTGTCATAGTTATGGTAATCTCATAAAAAAAAAATCTGTCTTTTAATTTCTCGCTCATTGAATTTCTGGTTGTTGCATCAGCCTATATGCCTTGGTAATAAGGTGTTTGGTAAAAAATTGCAGTCTCTTACATTTGTGTGTCTTATAAATTCTTCTCCTACGCAATTTTGACTCCCTTGATAACAGAGAGAATAATTAAAAAGGCAGTACCAAATTCACAAAAAGTAGAAGGAGTCTTGTCCACTACCAGGCTGGTGGGGACTAGAACTACTTTTCCAGGCCTGCTTTAATCCCTATCATATCTTCCTAAACCAGATTTTGGAGAGTATGAACAAAATTAAACTGACTCTTCATCTTGATGAAGCTGTAGCCGCCAATGGCAGACTAGTGTCTCTCTTTCCATATCTGGGAGCCCTGACAATCGTACTAAACTTAACTTGCCATGTGTATGTGACTGACTTTTGTATTCTTCCTGTTTGTTTGTCTCCATTCCTTACTTATATCTCTTGAAGCTTTTTTTTTTTGTTGTTTTCCTTTTGCCTTTCTACAGTAACATTGTTCATCTCCTGCCTATCTTTACTTTCCCTGGCCAACCCGGAGATACATGAGAAAGAGTCTTCGTACATCTGTGGTCCTGACGATACCAGGCAAACACAGATGAGCAGAAGGGAGGTAAAGTATTTTGTCCTCCATCCCAGTAAGAAGCAGCCTCTTCAGGGTTTGGGAGGAGGATGAAGGCTGACAGGGCAGGAAACCTTATACTCGTTCATTGCCTGCCTCTATCAAGCAGGCAGTTTTGCTGATGAGATATCTGAAAATATTTAAATGTGCATATTTCCATTAGAAAGGCTGAGGAGGTGAGGGTAGGGCTGGGAATGGCAAAAGCAGCACTTTCTTCACGAAGAAAAAGCCCAAAACCTCAAGATTTCTTCAGGGCTTTCTTGAAAGCCAGAAAGTAGAATGCAAACAGTGTATCTTTCTGTGTAGGCTGTCTTTAAACGGAGGCAGACGGTCATAGGCGGTGTTTGAATTCTAGGTTCAATAAAGGCACATCCTTCAGTTAGACAAGGCAAAACAGTGTCATTTGTTAGAAGTCAAAACCTGTATCTAAATGCCTCAATGACTTATCGTCAAGTGACTCACTGCACTGTCATAGTAGGACTTCTGGCTTACATGAAAGTTATACTTGCTGAAACAGCGTCCTGCCAGCTCACGTTAACAGTCCCCCCTCCCAAACTTGTCTCTCATTTACTCATGGTTAAGAGGGGACTGGGGGGAACAGGGTAGGAGGCGGCAGCAAGGGTGGGTTAAATGATCAGAAATCTCATTACCTCTTCCTTGTAGACTTTTTCATCCTTGCCAGCTTTTTCATTTGTTCTGTGTCTCTCTGAAACAAGTCCTTGAATTGCAAAAGAAAAAAACATTCAGAAGTCATGGGCAGGCCATATTTGTCAGTGTTTAGTCATTTACTTGGTCCCACCAAAAACGTCTTTTTTTGTGTGCAATCTCTTTTTTTTTGAAGTTATTGGCTACTTAGAAAAAAAAATACTAATGCTGAAATTATCTCAGCTGGATTTCCTTTACCTCCTGCAGCTCATTAGGGGATAATCAGGGTCATGTTGTGTTTTTTTTTTTTACTTTGTTTAGTTCACATCATCAATTTTATTTTAGAGGCCCTTTGCTTTTTTTAAGAGCCAATCCTTTCTAATACTAGGAACCTCCTGTAAGAGCCCTTCCTGCCTTCTGATCCAATACTTATTCATCCTGGGACCTAGTCCAAATGCCACCAACAGCGCTCGTGTGAGCTTTTTTTGTTTGTTTCAAAAACGTTTGGTCACACGCTGACATGTAGCAGCATTAAATGCGTAAGTGTGCGGTTCAGGAGGTAATGGACACAGAAATTAAAAGAATCTCACCTGACTGAGCAGCAAGTGGCTTTCTGCTCTTAACATCATACCTATTTCTGTTGTCAAGCTTTAAGCTTTAATATTACAGTGGATGTCTGTCGTATCTGATGATGTTTAGTTGCTCTTTGAATCCTGCCCTCTTGTTTTGGCTCAGTGTCGAGGAACAGTGACTTCAACGAGGTGATCTCACCCAACGTGTGGTGTAGTTGTGTTTGGTTTTGAAGACATGAGGTTCTGTTCCATCTGCACTCCCTGTAGCTATACGTAAATCATCTAAAATCCAGTAGGATGAGCATGCGTGATCTTTGTAGTCTGTCTTCCTCCTTTCTCACGAATTCATGAGCTTCCCTTCTGTGGTGGGGCTCTTGTTAGCGTTGTTTTTCTTCCCACTGGGGTGTGAATGGGATGAGCAGCGAAAGGCTTCTGTGTGTAGCATAACCTGTGCTAGTTTCAGCATAAAGACTGTTTCACCTCTCTGTGAGGGCTCTGATCCTAAATTCCTAATGAACTAACTACAAATTTGGAAGGAAAGAGTCTGTGGTTGACATTGCATTCTTCTTGACTAACAGATGAGAAGCTTGTGTTTGCTTTTTTTTTCCAAAACCCAGTCCCTCTCTCCCCCCTCACAAAACTATAAAGCAAGGATGTGGCTGTTGGCAGCTGTTTTCCTTTTGATGTGGTCAACTCAAAATGAATTTTAAAAGTATAACTCTGAACTTGCATTTTCTTGGAGACTGAATGCATGATGAAAGGACAGGAGGGTTCTCTCTCCACCTGCTGGAAGTGTGCTCTTCGCTTGAGTTCTTTTGGAGGCTGCGATCAAGGGGTGAAGCTTGACACAGCTGAGCTCATCGTGGCACGCAGCCATCCAAAGGCAAGGGTGCTTTTCCCTTTCAGCACTTGGCTGTGAGCTGACCTGGCAGAAAACTTAACAGAGCAGTACGAGGGAATGTAGCTGTGGTGTAGTATTAAAGATCCCGGAGCTGACTGTAGGTTTGCAACCTGGATGTAAGGACTGTAAGGCACATGGCTCGATCTGGTGGCTCAGGATGAGCTCACAAGTAAGTGCCTTTTTATTCTTGAAAGATCTGTCTGTCATTGTGGTACCCACTGTATACAGCTCTTTATTTTGGTTATTTTGTTCTTACCTTCCTCTGTCCCTAAACTCTCTGAACCTCTAGTACCTGCCCAGTTAACTCCTGCTGGACCTACTTACGTTCTGTATCTGCAAGTCCTTGGTACAAAATGGATTTTGACTCCTCTCTAACTGGTTCTCTGTCTAATAAATGTATTTGGGAGAAAGAGCCTGACAGAAAATCACAACTGGATCATGTATTTCTCCTGGCTCTCATTGTTGTGCTGTTCTGGATCCTCCTTTGATTCAATGTGAAAGCACAATGTTTGCAATCTATGCCGTCCTGTAGGGCCTTCCATGCTTCACCTAGTGGGTTCGTGTGTTAGTGTAGCAAAGCACTTTTAGGATTTTTTGGATCTGCATAATGACTTACATCTTGTAAGCATTATTTATCTTCCTGTAATCTTGAAAAGATGATTCAGAATAGAAAGGTTGTTTTGCCCAGCAGGTATAAACTGTCCTCTGGGCTCAAACTTCTCGCTAGTGTCCAGCTGGAATTATAGTTTTAATCCAAGACAGAATTAAGTTGCTAATGCTGGGGTCACTAACTAACATTGTTAAATAATGCTACTGTTTTGCTGTGCTCCTTCTGCCTTGCAGCCCTTCAGTTCATAGTCAAAGTGCTGTAGTGCTGGAGTTATCTCTTGTACAAATGCTTGTAGGTTATTCACAGAGGTGCTGAGAGTCTTTGTCACCTTCCACCTAAACAATGCCCATAAAGGCTCATAGTGAGCATAAAACACAACTGTGCTGGAGAAGCAATGGGCTTTCTTCTGTCATACAGGTACAAAGGGCAAACACAGAAGCGGCAGGCACAGGGAGGAACAGGAAAGCACATTTCTGGTATAGCATAATGTTGCTTTATCTCTGAATACCCTGAAATATGTACAGAAAGACTTTAGGAACATTTGTGCCTCAGAATTCATAGCTAAGATAAAACAAGATGAGAAACTTTTATGTTGTCAGGAAGTGTGCAGCAGGTATTCAGTAAGATCTGCTGGGCACGAAGAAACAAAAAAAGTTGGGGGGTTGTCTTTCTTTTTTCCCTTTTTTTTTTTTTTTTTTTTTTTTTTTTGTAACCTGGGGACATAACTCTCTCAGTAGCCTATGGCTTTCCGTGGGAACATTGAGGGACTGTCTTAGCAGCACTTAGAGAGCCTAACCTTGAGAACAAAAGTAGAGTGTTTCATGTGGTTACGTACTAAAAGATGTGGGTAGGCATCTAGTGGGAATCCAGAAAATGCGTGGGTGCTTGATTCCCTCGGAAACTGTTGAGATTTGGCACCTAAGCTGGTCAAGTATTTTTAAAAACCCTTAAATATCTTTCTGAAAATTGGGTCTGATGTTGCTAATCAGTGTGAGTAGGGGGGGGATTTTTTTTCTGAAGTAATTGCCGCCTTTGATCCTTGTTACTTTCTAGCAGATAAATAGGAGGAAACTGAAGGAAAGCAACAGAAATTACTTTGGGGCTGGAGGGACTGACGTAAAAGGAAGATAAAAGAGCTATATACTTGTGGAGTTCTATAAAATGAGGAGGAGGGCAGGACTGTTTATGGGCTTCTGAAGGGTATAAATGCCAAGGAATGGAGGGTGTGGAAGAAGGAAACTGTTTTGGTCTCCGCTCTGCAAGTGCCTGTGCAGGCAGGTAGCTGCACACACGGCCTCATCTGAAAGGAGCATTTTCATGGAACTTGTGAGTGCTTCAGGGACGTGCTGGTAAGGAACAGAAACGCTTTTTGTGACAGCAAGGAAAGTGCCTGCTTTTGTACTTCAGTTAGGGGAAAACATTTAAATCTGCCGTTGTTCGCACCTCGGATTGCCTGGCATCTAGCAGTGTCATCACATTGCACGAAAGTTACCTTCCATTTGTGCCAGCCTTGCCGAGCAGGAGGAGCCCAGACAGAAACCCCGCTTTAGGGCCCAGTAGCTCCTGTCCCAAACTTGCATTGTTAGTGCTTGGATCTCCACCCTGTGCTAAAGCGGAGCTGGCTACCATGGTGACATAGTTTAATCTGACTGATCTCTTTGTGGTATCTGAGACCTCCGCCAGAAAGGAAAGGCAGGGTGACAGCCGTGCCGGCGCAGAGGATGGGATGAGGGGGAGAGTGGGGACAGCAGGCAGGCAAAACAGTCTGTCTTGGGACTGCTCTTCTGAGATGTTAGGACTTTCCTTTTTGTATCCATTAGGACATGAATGTTACATACATTAGGATATAATCCATTAGGATTAAGCTGTTTTGGGGAGTGCTTGATAACAAAGGTATAAAAAGGTTACTTGGAGTTCATAAAGCTATAGCAGAGAATATCAAGTCTTAACTGCTGAAGGTCATTGGGGACATTCCCCCACCTAGTGCACTTTTTGCAGCCAGTCGATCAGAGAAACTGAGATAAATACAAAAGGAAAAAAATTAGACCAAATATATAAGTTAGATGTTAGTAAGTCACCAGGGCGGGAATGCGTTCAACCAAGAGTCCTGAGGAACTTGAATGTGGAACTGCAGAACTGCTGGCCAAGCTGTATGATTTATCACTCCAGATGGCCACTGTGCCAGAGGACGGGGGAGCTGCCAATGTAATTCCCATCTATAAAAAGGGGTCTAGAGGGGATCCTGGGAACAGCACACCAGAGAGTCACGCTGCCAGGAACGAAAAAGGTCTGTAATAAGGCTCGCTGAATACATGGATAAACGTTAACTGTGGGGAAGGAGTTGGTGTGGCTTCTGAAAATGTAAATCCTGCTGCCCTACCCCATGAAGTTCTGTCGGGTGTTGGTAAGAAAGGGTTAAAGTGGGTGCAGTATATTTGGATTTTCAGAAAAATTCTGTCAAGATGTTATGCTACTACAAGTTTAGAGAAAAGGTTGCTTTATAGTTTGAAAGCCGCATGAATAAAATAGGAAGTAAAAAACTGGGGTGATTTCACTTTGCAGGATGGAGAGGGAAATGTCACTGCAGTAGCAACCAAAAAAGCCACCATCCTCATCAGGAAAGGGACGAAGGGTATCATTTTGCTTGGGTACAAATGCTTGATGCACCCACATCTTGTGCGTGACGTGCATATCTCCAGAAGGACACAGTGGCGTTGCAGAAAGGCAGCTAAAAGGGTCAAAGAGGTGGGCTGCCTTCCAAGGAGAAGGGCATGGGAAATGGCTGGGACTTTTCCTTTTGGGAAGGAAAGGAGGAACATGGGCGGGGTTGAAATGATAAAGCGCGCAGGTAAAGCTGAATATGAAACATCTGTCAGCTCCCATGCTGTTACAACCAGGGAACTTCTGATAAAACAAGATGAGCTTTGATTTTTAACATAGATGAAAAAGCATACTAGTGCCATAGAGGAAAATTGGTGCTTGTGGCCTCGGAATAGGTAGAATTTGGTGACGGGCTTTGCATTTCTCACCCATGCAGGACAAATCCCACCTGCATTGCCTTTGCAAGAAAGTCTGCATGACCCTTCCTTTCCCCAGGGCTCTCTTCTGCAGCTTTTCATAGGAAGCGATTATCCAGGTGGCTGGCAAGCGTTTGACACTCCCTTGTGTATGTGATGAGATTATTTTTTTTTTTTTTTTAATTATAAGTGACTTACCCCTCAGAGAAGTGATTTTTTTTTTTTTAAATGCTGTCTTCAGCAGGGTGTGCATGTGAACTTTATTTTAATTAAGAGTGAGGAATCTGTTTTACATAACTATATCCCAGATTCTCATGAGAGAATGAAAACAGCCCTGAGGGACTGACGAAGAGGCCAGCGAAATCGGTTGTCTCACCGATGGGAGGCCTGATTCTGATCTCTCTTAGGTTCTCTCTACCTGTAGGACTTGCTCTGGGCTGGCTGACAGCCAGAGGATTGAACCGATGCAAAAGGACTGCCTCCTCATCGCTTTATTTTGGGCCACTAATCTGTAGTTCTGGGCAGATACGGGAGTGGCGATTGCAGCTCTGCCCGAGGTTGTTGTCCCTGTAGTGGAAATAGCCAAATGGGATGTGAATCTGTTTCCAGGCCCTTTCAGCCATGGCTTGATGCTAGCTCAGATGACTTCTACCACTGTCCCCAGTGCCACAGCATTGTATTGCAACACTCTGTTCACCCATCTCCTTGGAACAGGAGTGCCTGTTGTGATCTAAACGTGGTCCCCAGCAGCCAGTTGAAATGCTTCGGATTTAATAGCGATGCTAGCGGGATTGGGTCAAGGTGGTTCTATGAGTCTTTGAGAATGAAAACAAATTGCACTTGAAGTCACAAATTAACCTTTTAGAGGCAGTTGCATATTTCTTGGTTTTGTTTTTTAAATGCTGTCAACTAAAATTTGATTTCAGTTGTAAAGCCTGAAAAGAATGGTGAGCAGATGAGTAAAATCTTTCTGTACCATTAAGAAGGGAAAATCCAGGGTGTGTGCATGGTCTTCTGTTTGGTTTTTTTCTCTTAAGAAGAAAGAAGTGATAAAGGTGTTAAAACTCAATTGTTGCGGTATTGGAAGCAGGGCATGTAAATAAAAAAGGATCTCTTTCACTGTGCACAAAGAGAAATATGAAAAACAAACCACAAACTCTGTAAAGATGCTAATGAATTTGATGAGTCAAACCTGGCATGTCGTTAGCATCCGCTGCTTGTTTACAGTGGCAGAAGTGAGCATCCCTTTCAGAAAGTCTCACGTACTGGAGGTAATTTTACTACCCTGTTATTGAAACCTCGGTGTGGTATTGAAGATGCTAAACTGTTGATAGACTGCACAGTTGTGACCCCGTGGTGTCCTGC